>NW_004955437.1:16343090-16452112 GCF_000276665.1 Chinchilla lanigera | reverse complement strand
GGGGGAAGCGTCCTATAAAAAGTCACTTAGCAGCATGGAGGCCACAGCCGGGAATGGCTGCGGATGTGCGGACCTGAGAGAGTTCCATTTTCTCTTCCAGCACCCAGGACGGAGGTGCCGGTGTGGGCTGTAATTAGTGGTGTAATACCTTTTCTGCATTCCTGTTGTAAAGCACCAGAGTGTCCCAGGTGTGAGGAGGTTAAAACGAGAAGTACCCAGTAGTTATGAAGCAGCAATAATGAGTTTCCTTCTACTTACCATGGATTTGTGTGATATACAGCTTGCAATTAAGCATGGCTTGGTGATTCAGTGATTAATGTATATACAGCTCCTAAAGGAGGGAAGCCGCCCTCCCGCCACATCCTTCATGGTGTTTACAGCTGGGTACCTATTAACAGGAAGATGGAAAGGGCCATTTACAATTCAGTAACCTTTATGACAGTGAACTCTTTAATCAGCATTTTATTTCCTTTGTAACACTTTAGTCATCTACAAATGTCAGAATAAAATAGGGCCATGAAATATTTAGGATCGGCATGTGGAAATTGACTTCCCTTGATTTAAGCTGCTGTGTCTTTTCATTTTGTTGTTTTGGGAGCTTTTACTTTTATTGAAAGACAATTTATAACTAAATGCTCCCAACAGTGACTGGCATTAGGGTAGGAGGAATTTCAGGGAGCCAAGTTCTGGTTCTATAAAATGTGTTGATGCTTGCTGTATTGGGTAATAAGTTATTCAAATAAAAACATTAGCAAAGAGTTTGCGTTTCAGAGCTGTATTTAGTAGAGGTACAGCAGACTCTGCAGAGCTCATGACAAAATACCCCGACATGTTTTAGAAAGGTAATTAAGTATGAAGTACATCCATAATAATTTGTCAGTTATAGCGTGTACCTGAAATATGCATTATTGTCTGTCATTATTTTCTTAGTGGGATTCTGGGACTTTTTCAATGCCACAATAACCACCCTTCAGCTTTCTTGTATTGTTGCAAATGTATGTAATACCAATTAGCCAAATTGCCATATTTATATTTTTCAAAATCCCTTTAAACATTGATCATATTATTGTATTAAACGATTGCATTACTATTTCCTACTCATATCTTTTGTGAATCCATCCTAGGTCGGCGAACACAAGCATATCTCAAATAATGTTCTTAAAAAATTAACTTTGGACAACAGCATGCTTTAAGATCTTGGCATGCTCACTCTCTCATCCCCAAAGATCCCTGTTGACCATTTGTTGGCCTTGGGATGCTTTTTATCAGGGTTGGTGGTAGAGTTTGGGTCTCTTGGTGACTCTACAGGGCCACTGTTCATACTGCTCTACAAGGTATTGGGAAGGTGGAAACTTTTCCTTTCTGCTGTACAGGACCAGGAAAGGGACCTATTATGGTGCACTGCAGAGGCAAGTATCCAGCCCTGCTTTGACCTCCATGTCATGCACAAGTTCCTCATCTTCCTAGATTCACTATTCCCATTTTGTAAACTGAGCTGGTTTACTGGACAAAATTGCCTTCAAGGCAATAGTGAAGGGGGAAAGGGAACACTTCAAGAATAAATGAAGGGCTTGAGTTCTACCTGCTGCAAGTGGAAGGTTTCTATGACTAAACTCATATTTAACACGAGTCAACAATAGATTGTCATTTCCTAAATAACAGAAGACAAACTGCAGGGGCTCAGGGCAAGTGTGATTATGCTATGCCTTGGTTGTTGTTGCTGCTAAAGAGCTGAAGTATATGTTGACCCACTTAGCAAGGGACGAGACCTCCCTTGTTTTCAGAAAAAGACAGGGTCTCTTAGTGTCTTCTGGTGATGAAACCCAGCCCACCAAGTATCAGCTGGTTCTTTGAGTTAGAAAACCATTGAGTCACTCATTTCCAGGTTGAAGAGGTACCCCACTAAATTCGGGGCATAGGATAGGAAACCCAGGATTGGAAGTCAACTGCGGGCAAGGAAAGGGGCTCAGGGGTTGGGTTTTCAATCTCACCTCCTTGCCTCAACTCCAGAGGGCCTAATGGCTCACTTTTGAATGGTTCCTTGGAACATTAAATGGTAGAGGAACCAAGACCTTATAAAGGGCTTATGTGAGGGACTCCCAACCCTGGGACTAGAGAAATGAGAAATTGGGGTCATCTCACCAGAGGTTCACTGGAAATACTGGGGAAGGAGCCGAGCGACCTGAGGATGAAGGCAGACACAGGGGGCAGTGCGGTACTGACTGTCAGGCCCGGGTGACACACAGGGGGTGACTGGGAGATAAGGAAGGGGGTGTGTAGGGCAGCAGCATTCCAAACAGCTTCTACTCCACGCTTTGTCACCATCTCACAAAAGGGCCCTACAGTGGGACGGACTTCAGTGGTAGGAAACTGCGGAGCCTGTGAAACCTTGGTGGTTATAGATTTGGCTCTTAGTTTACCCCAGTTCATTTGTGTGTGTGTGTGTGTGTGTGTGTGTGTGTGTGTGTGTGTGTGTCTTTTACAGGGGTAGAAACCAGTGCCTTTACACTGAGCGCACCCCCACCTCTTTTCGGTTTGAGACAAGGTCTTGATAGCTAAGTTGCCTAGGATGAGCTCAAGCTTGCAATCCTCCTGTCTCAGCCTCCCAGAGTGCTGAGATTACAAGCGTGTGCCACCGTGCCTCATCCTATCTTTTGATTTTGAAAATCGTTTTTAAGTTAAAAATGTCTTGTGAAGCACAATCATAGAAAGATTGAAGAACAAATAAAAACATAAACAAAGGTCTTTGATCCTGCCATGCAGTCACAGCTATTATTGGAATACATTCTTTGTTCTCCCACAGGTGCAAGGCTGTGCAGTTAAAATGAGAGCCAAGTGTCCATCTTGCTTGCTGCCTTTTCCACTTGACATGAGAGTATACACGTTTTGCCATGTTTCTTCCTTGTCTTTGTAACCATCATTTTTGAAAACTGCATACAGTACTATCCCACCAAACAAGCATTCCATTATTTTAAAAATTAATTTAAAATATATTAAAAAACCATACCATTGGCAACTTATTTTTTTCCCATTTTTTTTTTTTGGCATAGCATCAGTGTAATGTGTGTTTTTGTGCATGGCATATTAATTTTCTGCATTTTGGATTTACATCTTTAGCACTTGGGTTGTGGATACAGAGTGAGGAGACCTTGCTGTGTGGTGTTACTTGTTCATTTATAGCTCAGAAGTTTTTAGCAGCCTTCGTCAGTTTCTCTCAAGTTCTGGGCTGGATATTGCTCTAGGCTCAAGTGATTTTTCACAAGAACCTTTTGTTCCTGTAGAGAATTTTGGATATTTTGAAGATTCAAGGGAACCTAGAGTCACATGGCTGCTAGCGTTCATTTAGAATTTTGCTTTACTAGGCAGTAGAACGCAAGGAAATAGCAAATTGAATGTGGTGAGCCGTGAATGAAATGGGGACTGGCATCTCTTGAGCACCCAGATTATGTTAGGAACTGTCAAGTGTGAAACCTCCTTCGATTTCAAAACAATCCTATAGGCTGGAATTTATCAGTGCTGCTTTTTTCAGACATTGAAACCAAAACGCTCAAGTGAAGTGCCCTGCTTGAGGTCACCCAGCTTCTCTGGAGTCAGTTTTGAACTGAAGTCCACTCTGCCAGGTACCTTTTGTCAAAGAAAGTGGAGGTCATGAAGCAGGGGCAAGGACCCTATCGTACTTGAGGATAAGGATAAAATCCTGGTCATGTCCCCATTGTAATGTGAGAAACTCTTTGGGGATCACTACAGGCTTTTGTAGTGATCCCTGTTTTTTTTTTTTATGACCCTGTTTATGCAGTTCTTTCAAATCACAAAACATAGAACCTAGGGATACTGGGGATTTGTAGTAGACTGGCTGAAAAATAGAAGGCAGGATATTGAAGGGTAATTAGGATAGTGTGTGTGTGTGTGTGTGTGTGTGTGTGTGTGTGTGTGTCCTTGCTACTCAAGGGGAGCGGGGATCAAATCTCCTTTGACCCCATCAGAATCCTCTCTCCCTCTGCTTCCTGGAAGGCAGTAGAGGAACTTAGAGAGTGTCAGACAAGGAGAGGAGAATACCTTGTTTTTAGAAAGCCAATCTGGGAACTATTTTGAAAGTGTAGCACCCACCCAGATAGAGGGATGCTCTGAAAGAATTGTTCAAGGTGCTTGGAGAAACCCTCCACCTAACCTGTCAGGGACAATGGAAAAAGTGATGTTCAAGGTTAAGGATCACTTTCAAGGTCACGACACCAGTGGAAGCCAGGCAGGTTTACAGGTTTGGTATATACAGTGCCATCTCCGCATTGAAGTGCCAGTTAGAAAGTGAAAGTGAAAGATGACTAAGGTGCGAAGGAGGGAGGTACAGGAATGGGCCTTTACCTTGTCTGATGCGCGCTGTGTCTTTCGCTTGAGGCTCGGGGGAGGGACTCTTGAACGACTCTATGGGGAGGGCTGGCTTGGGTCCTCAAAGAAGGTGGGGAGGTGAGCAGGGTCGTCAGGGGTTTGCAGGGTGATGGCCACAGATGTTTGGGCCCTGGGTGTCTCTGTGAGTCTGTTCCTTTGCCAGACAGTGCTGTTGGCACCTCAGCCTGGAAGTTTCTCCCCGTTAAAAGTGGGCACAAGGAATCAGTGTGGCGAATCCTCCCTGCCTCCAATGACCAGGACGTGTTACCCGCTACTCATTCTGCAGCTTTGCCGCCTCTCGGTCAGGATTATTTAAATGTTTATCCTTCCTTCCTTCTTGACCTTTCTCGTTCAGTCCTAGTTCCTGGGTCCCGCTTGTTTTGTGTTTCATGAGCTTAGCAAACCGTGGCCTCCAATTCCCCAGTTCTAGTGTTTTCACTTAAGATGAGGAGTGATGAGCCAGAGGTTTCAGGCTCAATCCTTGAGCAAAGGGCCGCTCTGACAGGGATTATTATTTATTTGTCATCTTGGATGTAATAAGCTGTAGGTACAGCTTCGAGAGCCCTTGATTTATTGCGCTGTCTACTGCCACTAGCGGGACGTCTGCTCACCACGCAGGATGAATACCACACTGTCAGCTCCGTCGATCTGTCTCCGCCACCGCTCTCTCTCTCATAACACATTCCCATTTCATGCCAGAATACATAAACAATCTTTCATTATTTTGATGCCTTTTTCATATTTGTTCTTTACAGAACATAAAGTTTGAATTTATGGGTTTCCTTTACATTATTTCAACACACTCTACCATTTTCCGGGTTTGTGGTTTAACTCTCAGAAATTGGCTGCCAGGTGATTTAGTTATTTTGGCTTTCTAGTTTTATAGTTATTTAATATCGCAGTGCCGGGTATGGAGAGAATGGAGTGCACGGGAGGTGTGGGGTTTGCAGTTCGGGCTGTTGTCATCCAGGTGAGGTGATCACGGGGGTGAGTCATGGAGGTTAAAAACAAGGCGTGGGAGATGGGAGATCATTGGTTCAAATCTTTAAAAATCTCACCTCAAAAAATATAATTTAGGTAAGTAGCCAGCCTGGGGCCTTGAAAGCAAAGAAGGGCCATCCTGCCTCTGTCTGGGTTTAACTGGGTGCTTGAAAGGCCCGACCCAGTTTTGTCTGCTTCCTCAGCAGCAGCTCTCAGCATCCTTTCTGTTCACCTGCTTCTGTGTTTCAGAGCTTTGGCCCCAGGGCCTGATTTTAAAGAATCTTCCTGCTTTTGCTTTTATTCCTTGATGGCCGAAGAACCTGTGCTTGATGGCATTTGTATAGGAATAGGATGTTGCTGCTTCTTTTTCCCCCTGGAGAACGACAGGCTTTTAGGAAATACATCCTAAAACCCGCTTATTCTCCTGTTTGCATTGTCTTACTTGCATGGATTTCACCCCAGCTCTCATGTTTGTCTTTGGACTCCAATGTCACTTCTTCCTTTTTAAGTGAACACCACAATTGTGTATTCATGGAGCCCAAAGTGTTTCTGATTTAAAAAAAAGTTTTCCCTAGGTTATTTTCTTCGAAATTAAATTTTTAGAAAAACCACAGGAGGAGAAATGTACCGAGTGCAGTGATGAAGAAGGTTTTACACAGGCATGTGAGAGTAGCATGTGTGCATGTGTGCACGTGTGTGTGTGTCTTCCTCCACTTATCATATCTGTTTTGCAAAAACCTGAGGCAGTTTGCTTCTCTTTATGTTCCTGAGAAACATAAGCCAGTGGCAGGTGAGCTCATATTCCAGTTCGGGTCAATTAATCATGCAGAAGTAGTGACACTGGGAGGTCAAGGGCTTTTGCAGTGCTAACGCTAGGTTCTTGGCTGAAATTCCAGCTCTTTTGGGGGAAGATCTGTTGCTCTGTGTGTGTGTGCGCGCGCCCGCGCTCCCGTGCTCGTGCATTTGCCTGTCTGCTCATCACTTTGAAGGGAGGGGCCCAAGGTGAAGGATGTTCTGCAGTTGGAAAGTTCTTTTGAATCCTGTCTCCTCTCTGAAAGACATTAATGAATGTGGATTCGAGTGTCATAAATTGCAGATAATTTTGCCACTCCTGGCTTCCCTTGGCAGCTTTCATTAGAGAAGTAGGGAATTTGCTTAGCTCACATCACATGACACAGGCCTGTTGTGGCTGGAAGGGGATCCTAGTTAATTAATATGAGAAATTTGTTTTGTGTCCCTGTTTTTTTTTTTTAAAGACAGTGCAGGTTGGTGTTGTCAGAAGAAGCTGCTTGTCACTTTGACCTGTTCTGTTAAGTGTTTGATGTGTTTTCTCAGAGTAATCTGTGAATAACATACTGGCCCAGCAGAAGAGAAACCGAGGGAGCAATAGCAGAATTAATATCTGGGAGCGTTGATAATTATATATCAGAATCTAATTTTTAGCACAGAAAATGTGTTAATGACAGAGAGGAAAACAAAAACCACTAGCTCCTCTCAGCAGGCCCCAAAGTGTCATTTATTATTTCTCAGCTGGATATCTATCAAGTTTATGGGTTAATTTTTCTGTAGACTGTTATTTATGGGTTTTTGTTTGTTTTCAGCCATCATTACTAACAATACGGTTAATAGCAATCATTTGTTATCCACCACGAGGCGTGATGCCTCAGATGAGAGCGCTGAACTGAGAATACTCATTTGGTAGCTGAATAAGGCCCTGACAGGGCCCATTTATAACAAGCTCATTCTGTAATGTCCATCCTATTAATAAAATTTTGTTGCTGTCTAATTAGAGATGTCTGATGTGTATAGTAGCACAGCAGAGGAGACTTTTGCCGCTGTCTCCCCCCACCCCCGCCCCGGCATCCCCTCATCTCTTCTGTCACTGCCTCAGGCCCATCTGGGCATGGAGATTGAGAAGAGAGCAGTGGATGAAGAAGGTTCTGGATGAGACACGTGGCAACAGGGCTGACTTCCTTTTCATCCTGTGGTTTTTGTTTTGCCTGGGTGAGTCACTCGCCGTTTGCATCTCAAATCCTCAAGGATACGAGAAGTGGCCACAGGACACTGGGATTGATTTCCTAACAAAGATACCAAAACTTTAACATCCAAGAGAGTGCTGAGCCCTTCAGAGTCATTGTGTTGAGAGGCCACACATTTATTCCTAGGCCACCACTATTTCCCAAAGCCTCCTGGAAACTCCTCTCAGTTTCATTGTGGAAGCAGTCTAACAGGGTTTCATTCAGTTAAAAAAAAAGCAAGTTGGTTTCCCAAAGAAGGATTTGGAATGATCCATGAAGTCATCAATCTCAATGCTTTGTGGTCTTACGTTGGATAGAGAAACTGATTTGGTTTAGTCATCTTTATTCCGCGGATCTTTTTTTTTTCTCCTTAACTAGAAAGAAGCTTTTAAGTGACATGATGGGATAGGTCCATCTGTTGGATTAGGACTTGGAAATTCCAACAGTTCCTTTAAAATCTGGTGCCCTTAGCAGTGTTACGCTTTAGGGGCCAGTTCCTGAATGGCTGGACCTCAGCTTTTTCGGTCCCTAAGAAGCAGGTACCAATCCTTAGAGAATGGGCTGCTAAAAGGATTAAGTCTTAAACATAGAAATGCCTCACAGGTGCCTCCTAAATGCTAGTTATAATCATCCCTGGTTACAAGTCACTGTTTTCTGCAACACCTCCTGAGGAAAACCCTACCCCACTGAGCTCCCAAAATCATTTTAATCACAGTTGTATAAATAGTTTTACTTATTTTATTGCTCATATTTCAAGTGCATTTTTCTCCCACTGGAAGAATAAAATTTAAAAGAATATACGGCACTGAAAAATTTTTATCATCCCAATTATGGCCTGTTGTGAAGTTTGCTACATTTAAGGAGAAGAGAAAAAGAGGAGTTTCAAATTCAGGGAAGAAGTATTTTATTAGTTTGGCGGGTGCTTGGAATTATACACCTTTGAATTAAGAGCACACACTCAGGCAATACACTGAAGAATGTTTTAAAATAGTTTTGTTGCTAGGTAACTATTTTTCTCCTCTAGTAAGCCCCCCACCCTGCGAAATGTTTTGCGCTTAATCTTTTGAGTAAAAACGACCATTTAATATTTTTTTCCTCTCAGCCTATCTGTTTGACTTTGAAGGTAAAACTTTTAAAAAATATATATACATGTAGCATTGAAAAATTTCCACCCTCAGCTGGCAATGAAAGTGCCTTATAAGGTTGAGCTCACACAGGCTTGGATAGTCTGCTGGCTTTTCCCCTAAACTGCACTTGACTACAGCTTATCAACCCTTAATTAGTGCTACATTTTCTCCCTGTGATTTCTATTGATGTGTGGTATGGGAAGCTGGATTGAGCCTCCACCTGACTGGTATGCAAATTGTTTTAGAAAATTCAGCAAACATCTCTCTCCATTATCCTTTCTCCCATCTCGTCCTCCCCCTTTTCTCTCTCCCTGTGTCTTTCTCCCTTGCATTCCCCACGATGGGAAAGGTGAAAAGCAGGACGATAGGAATCAGGTTGAGTATTAGTGTTTTTGCTGGCCTGTGCAATAGAAAACGACAAGCGGCCGGCTGGGCCCTCCGTCAGCAGATCGCAGATCTGGAAGCAGGAGGTGGTGGCGGCGGGCGGGGGTGCTCCCTGGTGGCCTCGGGATGGCTGCCGTGTGATTGTGAGAGCCGGGATGAAGTCAGCACTGACAAAGTGAGGGGATTGATGGATGGACAGAGCAGGGAACTGGGTGTGAGAATGGATGAGGGCAGAGGGGGAATTTAACACAGACAAACAGAATGAAAGACAGAGAGGAATTGCCTGCTAAAGTATGCCCGCCCTTAGCTCCTACTGCAATTTACTTACTGCTAACTGAATACCCAAGGATTGTTTGCATCTTTGCAGATTTGCCTGCCAGCCGTGGCAGAGGGAGGCTTGCACACTCCAGCCAGTGTGTGCCTGGCTTTCTCTTTCAACCTTCCCCTGACCCCCAACAACACTCACTCATACTCATTTAATTCAAACTGAGCAGCTGATTATTTCCAATAAGTTCACACAGTGTTTCTGCAGAATAAATTTTCTTCCCCTGCCATTATTTTAATGTTTCCACTAAATTTACCTTACTCAGTCATTGTTGCCTGAGTGTAGTAAATAATAATATTTACCTGCTCCTTTTGAAAATGTTTCGGGAAAGAGAAGTCCTCTTGCGTTTGGAAGGCATGTGATGGTGGTGGTGACACACGCTCTTATTTTACGCAGGAAAAGGTGGCTTCATTCCTTGATCCAGGCTGTGTGTACTATCAATATTTAATGTTTATAACATTTTACTTTAAGGCAGAAAACGTGCTATACCCCCAAGCCCCAAATATGTTCTACTAGGCAAAGAAAGAATTAATTGGCGAGTGAAAGGTGAATCTTTTATTTTCTCCTAAGAAAATAATACAGTATTGCCTTTTTTACAAGAGAATGAATGAAAAGAGTGTCTGAGGTCAGTTTATTTAGAGGTTTTGGTGAAGGATTAATGTTATTTTAATTCCAAAAGAGAAACATTGAGTGAATGCATGAGTGAATGAATAGATAAATTCTAAAATACAAGAATTTGGAAAGTGAAAAAGGAACTTAACCCTCCCTCTAGTCTTAAGTGTGGTAATGTAAAAATGAACCCTATGTATTCAGTTCATCTGAGGAATCTACAACCATATCGAGCTGGGGAATTACTTTCCCATTTTAGAAAGAAGCTTTGTACTTTATGGTTGATGCTGATGATTCTGATATTTCCTTTATCCACTTTCCATCCCTAAATATAGTTTATTCCCTCCTTCTCTGCTTCTCTTCTTCTCTCCCTTTTTCATTTCCCCTTCCCCAAAGAAATCACCTGAAAAGATGAGGTCGGAATTTTTTTTTGCTGCTTGTTGCAAAATGATTTTCTTTCTTAAGGAGTGCTGGTTGACATGGCCACACACTGGGTTCTGAGGCAGACTTTTATCTGTGACATACCTCCAGAGTGCATTTATTTCTCCCCTGGGATTCTGCGGAGATTCAGTGTCTGGGATAGCAGCAGAGTTCACCCTTTAGCTCTTGAAGGCCTCTAGGATGCAGTCTCAGCCATCTTACTGCGAAAGCCAAGGTCTTGGGAAAAGGGCTGTGGACTTGCTAGGAATGATGAATGGGATTTAAAAAAGAGAAATTAATAAGTTATCCATTGCATGGAGATCCATGAGATATATTTTCGGGAATGGCATAGATTATCTATCACTCCAATGGTGTTCGAAAGTGTATCTGTGCCCTTGCTCACACCCATGGTTTATGTGACAAAGATTCGAGGCTACGGTGGCCTAGAAAGACCCTGGCCCCTCCCCACGCTCATCAAGCATCATTTGGGGATGATAGGAGTTCAGAGCTGGCTAACAGCTTGGATGTTATATTGTATATTAATCCTGGTATTGAGTAATTTTTCAAAGGTTGAGAAAGCTGACAAGTGATAAAATTAAGTTTACTAAAGCTGGCTCACACATGGTCCAGAGACATGGCTCCGTGCAATAGGTCTCACAGAATTCACATCTTTTGTTGTAAGAGGGAACCTGGGGAATCCAGGGGATTCTGGGAAACTTGGGAGGAAAGTACCGTAACTCTTCTGCCACATGGAACTGTGATATGTAGGTGCAGGTCAAGGGGACTTTAGGGGTCTTTCTTGGTGGTTTGGCAGTTTCCATGATCTTTATATCTTGTTAACTTGTATGTACATCTCGTAAGAATCAGTCTCAGGTTTTCAGACGCCCAAATTTCATATCCTTAGATATTCTAATATAGCAGAAGGGACTAAACAGTATCTATCTATCTATCTATCTATCTATCTATCTATCTATCTAAATCACAAGAATTCTGAAAGATGGTCCAGAGATTATACCATTCTCCTGCTCGGTTTACTGGAGTTAACTTGGATAGCGTGGGTGCATCTTCCCAACACTCTTGGACAGTGGAGCCTCTTAGATAGGGGGTAGTAAACAACAGAAGGTTCATCTTAGTTTTATTTTATACCTTTCATTTAAAATTTTTTTTTTTTGTTTTTCTTCCGGTACCAGGAATCAAACTCATGACATTGCACTTGCCAGGCATACGCTTTGCTGCTGAGCTAAATCCCTAGCCCTATACCTTTCATTTAGATTTCATCATTTTTATTATTATAGACAATATAGATTCACTGTAGAAAGCTGGAAAAGATTGGAAACATCTGAAGAAAAAGAAACCTATCATCCCATCATGCAGAAGTTGCCACTGCTAACATATTGTTGAATATCTTTCCTGTTTTAAAAAAACTATATACATTTAGAAAATTAGAATTATTCCCTAATTTTACTGTTTAGCAACCTATATCAATATGTATTTTGAGCATATTCTCATGTCATTAATAATTCTTCTGAAGCATGGTGTTTAATGGCAGCACGGCAGCATTTGGTCAAATTTTCATTGCCAGTTGCATATTGATGAGCATTTAGGCCACTTGATATTTTTTTCTGTATAAGTAAAACTGTGACAGTTTGATTTAATTGAAATTGATAATTTATTTTTTAAACTAATGTGAGTGAAGCTGTCTTTCCTTCTGTGCTGGCTTTCCATTGCTATGGCAAAATACTTGAGAAAAATCAGCTTATGGAGTGAAGATTTTTTTTTTTTGCTCATAATCTCAGAGGTTTCAACCCATGGTCTGTCGGCTCTGCTGCTTTGAGCTCATGGCAGAGCAGAACATCCTGATGGAAAGCATGTGGTAGAGCAAAGATACTCAACTCATCATGACCAGGGTGCAGAGGAAGGCAGATGCCCCAGTGTCCCCTTTAAGGCCATGCCCTCAGTGACGTCACTTCCTTCCAGTAGGTCCCATAGCCTAGAGATTGCACCACTTCCTAATAGCATCACAGAGTTGGTTACCAAGTCTTTGGCACATGGATTTTGGGGGGCATTTAAGATCCAAACCATGACACTGACATGTCTTCCTTTTCTGTTTCCATCTATCCTTGCCTGATTTTTGAACACTTGATTTATTGTGACTTCAGAAGACTCATGGCTGTGCTATTTGAATAACTCCTTTCCAGTATAAATTTTTCAGTAAGTCACTGTAGTCTCTGAGTATTATTAATGCTATTAGTATCGAGACCATCTGCTTTATAATCATCAGCGTTAGGCTCTGTCAGTACTAGAAGAGACATCTTGGAAGGGGAAGCCACCCAGTGGTAAAGGAGTCGCAAGGAATGTAGCTGGGGACAAACAAGAAGCTCAGAGGGTGGGAAGCAAACCGAGCCTGCTACAAGCAGAGCAGCTCTCTACTGTTAAGGATTCACATCAGCTGTTTTCGCTTTTTGAAGAAAGTTCTACTGCTAGACACTTGATCGAGTCTAACTCCATTTCTTATGATAAAGATATTAATGCTTAAAAATATGAAGTAAGGGACATCTTTCACAGTTCTCTGATGATTTCATGAGCTGGTGAATGGCCTTGGAAACCTTGTACCTTTGGACATCTTGTGTTGTAGAATCCAGTCTTATTGTTTGAACCACTGTGGTTTGGGTATTCTGTTGCTTGCCACCTTATGCATCCTATAGGGTATAAAAATCTTGGAATGATCCTCTTTCTCTGCTGCACCTGAATTAAGATCTGCTCAAATGTAACTTTCTCTGTTATACACTCTCCAGTTCCTTGAGTTAAATAGCATTTTGAGCTTACTTCCAAACTATTGGATGGCCTCAACCTCTTTTCTTTATGCGGGAGGGAGACCGTGAGGATCCCACATTGCCGTATGGGCTGAGCCCTCTTTGCCGGCCTCCCTAACATGTGACTCTCTTACTCAGGTCCATCTTCATAAATGGTAATTTCAGGAGCCCATTTGCTCCCCATAAAAGGTGAGTGACTCTGTTTATCATCTATTTCAGTGTGGAGTGCATGCTATCATTCCCTTCATTTGACCTTGGTGGAACAGACTGATGGGGCAGTGAAAAGTATGATATGAAAAATGAGTGAGCCAAGCGGAGTGAGCAGTGAATCAGTCTTGTGTGTGATTAGCTGTGAAAAAAATCTCACCAATATGACGCACAGTCATTTTTTCTTTTCTTTCTTTTCACACCCCCTCCCAAGCTCTCCACAATACCCGTCCCACCACCTCACATGTGACTGCCACGTCCCTACCAGTGGTCATCTCACCTATCTAGGGATTTCTGGGTCATGAGGTCTACAGTGAGGGAAACTGGGCTCAGACAAGAAAAGTCTTCTTGGTGGGGTGGGATGGGGGAGGGCTTGTGCAGCTCTGCAAAGCCGTAGGGAGTCCCCTCCAGGGGCATGTCGAGAAGACAGGAGTGTGACGGAATGGTTTCAGTAGGCACTGTAAATCTGCAATTACACCTGAGGACTCAGTGACTCGCGGTTGAGGTCTCCATCAGCTCCATTTGCAGAGTCAAGCCTTATAAAAACAGGGCGATGGGATGGTAAATCAAGCTTGCCCAGGAATCGTGGGATCCCGCCGCAGAAAGCTGGAGCACATAAAACGGAAACTTGCCTTTAATGGCATAGCTCTTACTGCCACGCTGTCGAGGCCACCTTGGTGGCACATAGAGGTGCCTTTGGAAGAGAATTCCCTCCCACATGTGTTGTTTTTCCTTAGCATGCTCTGCCTCAGTGCCCTCCTTGCTTGACACCTATGGGCCACGAGGCAAGGCTGGTGATGAGAGGCTAGAGTCCTTAAAGATCATCTAACCAGGTGACTTCAGTTACCTTTCTAATGCAGAATCTACAGTTATTGCCATCCTGCCCTGTGTTCGTTTTAGGATCCAGCAGAGGGTAGAGTGTTTATGGAAATGGCGTCTGCAAACAAGTGCTCTGGTCGGGAATATGGAAGTGGCCGTCATTCCGTACTGAGCTCTTCCTTGTGTTGTCTCTGACCCCTTGAGGAAAAGCTCAGCAGTTCAGCCATGTGGAGCCAGTGTTCATCCTATTTACTAGATGTAAAATTAATTTTGATTATTTTTAGACTTATTTATTTTGAGGAGTGGTACTGGGGACTGAACCCAGGGCCTTCATACTATGCTACCTTCTCAGCCCTTTTAAAAGCTTTAAATTTTGGGACAGGTTCTTGCAAAGTTGCTTGGTTACACAGGCTGGGCTTGAACTTGCAATCCTGCTGCTTCAGCCTCCCAGAGTGCTGGGATTACAGATGTATATCATCACGCCAGGTCCTGTTTTTTAGATTTTTAAAATGCCAAATTGCCTCAAAATGTACTGTTCGACTAATAAGGAAGGAATGTTCTTATAGGACAAGTTAAAGGAGCTTGTTTGTTACATTGTAACAAACCTTCCATATTTTCCTGTATAAACAGACACCGATTTTTCTTAAGGCGGTCAGACCTAACCTTGCCATCTTACTTGCACCATTTATTACATATCAGTTGCCACAACAATTCTACTTGACAGAATATCTGAGAACCTAGTGGCCTCCACAATAAGCATTTATGGTGCTCATGGCCAGGCCAGGCTTCTCACCGCAGCCCTGTGTTGGGCTGCCCTCCTCCCCGTGTTCCTATTTTATCTGGAACCAGTGAACTTTCCGGGCATGTTTTTCTCACTTCAGCTGTCAGAGGTGCAGGGAAGGGCAGAGGAAATATGGGATTCTGTGAGGCCTGAACTCAGAACTGGCCACCGTCTCTTCTGTCCACAATCCATGGCCTACTAAAGTCTTGGAGCCAAGACTGTCATCAGTTAGGGGAAGATATTCCAGCGGTAGGAACCATAACATCACATTCTTATAATGCACCGTGATTTGTTTAGTCAACCAGTGATTTATTAAGCACCTGACATGAGCCCAGTTTGATTTTCCATTGGAAATCAGACAAGATTCAACTTCAGCCTTTTCAAAACTTCTAAGTCTCTTAGGTGAATGGATGAAGTTTTACTGGAATAGGCATTTAAATAAAAGTCTGAAAAAAATCAAATGTGGAATTTGGAAACAGAACATTATGTGAGCTGTTGGGAATCATTTCTCTCATTATGTTTTCTTTGTTACTGCGGTCACATTAGCAGTCATGTTTATGAGTGGATGCTGTAGACAAAAAATAAATGCCTCAAGAGCACAAATACCTTAGTCAATAACCATTTATCCTTATCCTGGGTCTTGGTTGTTAATTTTGGCTATGTGACTGACTTGAGTGAGTAGAATGAAGGGAAGCGGGTTAACAAATCATCACAGAAGAGCCCTAAGAGAATAAAGAGAGAAATATGTTAGGATAGATTTTCATTTGGCATTCATTTCCCCAAAGATAGAGTCCTACAGCAAACATTAGAAGATTGACAATTGGGTAATAGATGTGTAACATGTCCAAACAGTTAAGCTGTTCTTCAATTAACACCCAGCCCTGTAATACCAGATGGACTCCCCAGTCTGAGAAGCATGGAAGAAATTTGGCAAAAGTCCAGAGGAGCTGTAGAGATAACAACAATTTGAGAAATGATCTATCTGAAGAGCTTTATGGGATTGGCACAATTTGCCTAAAAAAAAAAAAAAAAAAAAAGCTTAAAGGATATTGTCCATGTGTACCAGAGGTAGTTCATGGCTAGGAGCAATCAGCTGCTGTCCACCTTAAGCAAGAAGCGACGAAGAAGAAGATGGTTTACATTTATATTTCAGTATGCTCAAATCTAGTGAGCCCTCCAGAAGACTGGCTTTCACTCATTACATCCTGTAGTGGTGACCCAAATTTACTTCGGGTGGTAGAATATTCATGGAGGTGGGCATGGGGCTAATTTTCAAACTTTAAACAGAAAAAAGGCCCTTTGTCTTTGATCTGATCATATATTTTTTTCTCCCTGTGGACCAGGAGATGGAACCTTTCTGAAAATCTGTTTCTGGATGTGAAGGGAGAAAGTAAGGCTATGCATAGCATTTTGGGATTTCTGGGCAAGGTAACGAAGGGTTCTGCTTTCTGGTTACCCTGGGGTGGCTGTAGTCAGCTGTAGTCAACTCTCCATCACAGAGAGTTGTAGATAGTCTTTGAAAACGTTAATATCCATGGACTGTTCCCTTTTCTCATGAATTCATAAGGTAGATATGGTAAGTGATAGTTTAGGGCATTGGGAAGGGGTTCTTTTCCTTGTATACTTTAATGTTAGGAGGTTTGTACAAAGGCTGTGGGCACAAGGGCTGAATCGCAAATTGCCTGTGTGTACTTCAAGTACACATTGACGGCATCTTTCTCCCCTATTTAAAATTTAACATGGAAAATTGCAAACTTCTTGCATTGTTTTCTACTTAACCCTAAATTACCATACATCATACTCCAAGATTGTTTTCCTAAATTTGCAGTAATATAGATTATTGAGTCTGTGTTTTAGCATAGAATCCAAAATGCGAGAAATCTGCAGTGGTATATCAAACCATAGTGAAATGAGAAAATTATCCACATGGGAAAGAAGGGGGAAAAAGCGGTGTGTAAGATCATGTACAAAGGAGACTGTGGCCCCGGGAGAAAGCACAGACAGAAGCACCTTAGGAGTTTGCGTCTTCACCACTAGTTGTGTGACCTTATATGGGCCACTTATCAGCGTGTCTTGATTTTCCATCTATGAAATAAATATAATGCCATCTTGCCATTCTCTTCAGTCAAAACCCTTTGATCCATGGCTCCTGAGCAGCTTTTTTTCTGCAAGGGAAAATGCTTCACGATACTGTGTTACTTCTTCTTAGGCTTAATGGGGTGGTGCGCAGGGCGGTTATTAAAAATATGTTGAGTTGTAAATTCAGAGTTGTGAATGTCAGCACTTGGGTCATTTCTTGCCCCTTCACTTACAACCCAGTGGACAATTAAATATGGCGTCTTTTCCTGTTGGTTCAGAACTGTGCCTCAGAATCCTTCTCATCACAGCCTGCCTCCACCAGTGACTAGGCTGTATAGCCTCTTTACTCGCCTTGGCGAAGTGCGTGTGGACCTCTGAAGATGCAGGGAGTGGGGATGGAGGTGGCAGGGTATCAGATCAATAGACATCTACTGGAACTCGTAGGTTACAGAAATAGGCAAACAAGCCCGGGAGACCATGAAGGAAGTTATCTTGAGTAGGAGCTAGCTTGGATTTCATCAAGATGTTTTGAATCATTAGAGTTGACCCTGTTTTAACTACGCAGTTTTATCTTGCGGCTATAAGGGAATGCTGTGGAAGATAGGTTGAAATGATTTAATGTGTTTGACTTAAAAAAAATACATATTTGAAAGCCAGTAGTCTTTTGCATAACCATTTTGTGTTGGCTCCGATCTGACGCAGTTTGTAATTACAGCTTGCGACATTAGCCTTTGAACCAAACAATTTTAAAGCCATCCAAGCTTTGGGAATTGTCCTCTAGTCCCCTGGATAGCTCTCTCCTCCTGGTATCTTTGAAGTGTGGGTCAGTCTGTGTGGGGATGGGGAGTAGTTTTATATCTGATGACACAGAGAAGGAAATAACTTTTATATATGTATGTACACATTATAAGCAAAACATATGTGTAAGTTCTGTGTATTTTATAAGGCATTTATTATTCCAAAGGTTGCCCAATTTGAAATTTATGGTAAGAATGTGGCAAAGGAGAAAAATATATTAGGATTTGGAGTTTCATTGTATTCATAAAATGTGTTGTCAAATCCCTTGACTTTTACAATAGAAAAAAAAAGTCTCGTGATGGATTATTTGTGTTTCTGGATGGATTCTTCTGCTGGAACCAAGATCTTTAGAATGCAAAGAGCACTGCCTAAATGCTGGGCTCATCTCTGCTTCTTAGCTCAGCTCCGTTATGCACAAAGGTCCTTTTCTAGGTGACATATCATGTTGTATTCCAAAGTACACTTTCTTTTAATTTACAACTTAATTTTCAACCTAATTCAGAAGATTGATACTATAATGCTATTTGCAGAAGTATTGAAATGTCAGTAAGTTTTATTGTAGTAATAAAGAGTATTCCATATATCACACACTCTATAGGGATCCTTGCTTTTTGCATAGATCTTCATAGCAACAACCAGTGGCTAAATGCTGGCAATCATTAATTTTTAAAGAAGACATGGTTATGACGAGTTGAGGAATTAAGGCTGCTGGTGAAGAATGAACTTTAATTTTTTGACATTTTTTTTTGGTTGCATACGAAGGTGAGGTGACAGCAAGATTATAAAAAATGGCCCAAATCCCAGGTTCCTAATACTTAAAATGCTGTCTGCTCGTAAAAAGATTTTAGTCATGGAGAGGCCATCTTTGAGCTCTTCGTAACAAATGGGTATCAGTGGCCCATGAAATAATCAATGCCACTAATCCATCCTAGGCCCTGCCAATATGTTAATGGCCCTGGTGCATCGTTATTGCTACAAGACCATAAATCATTCGGGTACCAGAATGCATCGCTGTCGAGGCCTCAAACCCCTCGCCTGGAATAAAACGCTGTCTCCTAACAATTAATGTCCAAACATTTTGCAGCTTTGTGCCTTGATTGTTTTCAGATGCTAAAAAAGTAAGCAGGACAGATTGTAAATCAATAAAACTATAAGACAAAGTGTTTTAATAATAGGAAGGTTCAGAGTAAATCATAGTTCTGTGTTTATTATTGCTTCTGGGATTATAAATAAAGTTACTTTCTACTATCAGCAGGGCTACTGAGTTAACATGGGGACACTGAGTCCAGGGCTGAGTCCAGATTTTCTCCTTTTGTGTTGTCCGGAGAAGCAAAATTTGGCCAAGTGAAGTCACAAACTCAGCTCTGTGCTGTCAGGCAGTGTTCAGAATATGGTGGGTGTGTTTGGGAACAAGTTCCATGAGTGTCCTGTTGGAGACAGCAAAAGTAGTTCAGCATAAAGTGGTTTCTTTGGCAGCACTAGGTTGTAAATAGCCAGTATGATGACATTTCAGTGTGTGATTCTTTATATGGTTGTGGTGATGTAGGTGATAGAATCACACTGAAACAGTACTCAGCTTGCTTCAGGTACCTGGGAGCCTCTGCTCAACTTTCTTTCCATTAAGCTACCTGGCCTGGGACACCAAGTTTGGCCAGATAAATGCATTTAAACTGGAGGCAAACCTAAGAGGATCTCATTTAGGAAACAGAGTTGCATCCAATTGATCTGATTCCCTTTGGTCCGTGTCAATTTAGTCTATTATCGAAGGTGTTGAGAAACACGATGGGAAGTCATTAACTCCACCTCCTATAGACAAAGTTTATTTATGGCCATTATAGTGTTACTTGTTCTACAGCTGTAGTTTCAGCATGAGCCTTGGGCAGTAATGAAGGCTGGATATCCAGTCTGGAGAGGTGGGCTTGCCTTCCTGGGGAGCGCTAGGCAGAAGGGAAATAGTTTGTGGAGTTGGCCATGAACTGGCTGGTGAACTGGAGTCTCACCATGAGTGGAATCAGGCCATGTGACACAGGCTGAACCCATTTCCCAAGCCAGGCTGAAAACAGTAATGAACCAAGAGAGGAGACAACCAAATGACAACAGAGCAGGATGTGGGGTCTTGGCTCCTTTTAGCTCTTAGTTAGCTATGATGTTGGAAAGAACGGACTTGCACAAAAATGCAATGAATAGTCATATTCGCACACATTCAGCAACCGTTCTGTAGCAGGAGGAGGGTGCTCTTGGTCTCTGGCAGGATGCACCTCTCCTGCAGTTGTACGTCCCCAGCACCCTGCTTTGATGGGTGTTCATAGTCTATTTTGGTGCTCAGGAAATAGCACAGGAAAAGGCCACAAAAACAGCGGCTCCATATAGACAGAAAGACAATTAAAACTGATATGACTCTTAACAGAAGTGGCAAGAGCAGGCAGGATGGAAGTAATTTATTCAACGAATTGTCCAAATACATAAAATTGTACTGATGTATGGTGTAGCGGTGGGACAGTGGAAAATTTGATAGTTGTTTCCGTTGTGTGAATTACTCAGACAGGATGCCTTTGTGAAGTATGGGGGTTTGTTTAATGTTCTGACAACAATTTAGATCCTGTTATGGTTATTGCAGTGTAATGCCTTGGTAAAAATTGAACATGACACACCAGCAATTTATTATTTGTGTGTTTTTTAACCTTGAGTATCGGATTGTTTGTCCAAGCATATCCTTTGATTTGCGATGGAATTTATTGTTGATAAAAACAATCAGATTTCCATTAGAAGCAAAAAAAATTATTATTATTTTTTTTTTTTTGCCATGAACCATAGATTTAGGGGAAAAATTCAGCCTAGGCTACAGGACTTATGACAGGTAGACTCATGACATTATATGGTAATTCAGCATGAAAGAATAATTGTGACACTCTACTTGGTTGTGGAGTATAATCGTGCTGTGAGGTTCAATTCACTGAAAGGCCAAATTATCTTCAACTACATTAGTCTGACAACCTATAATGCTCTGCAGAGGCAATTTGTAGATGTTTCACATAGTGCCAGCAAACAGGGCTCCCCATTATGCCACCCATTAACAAATTTGTGTAGGGAAAAAAGTAACTTTTCCATTTTCCCGACTGTTTTCAAGCTTTGCAACATAATAAATATCTAATAGTAGTATTTGCATTGCCATTTACTCTCTTAGTTTTAAAAATTTGTCTGAAGCATAGGAAGAGAGATTTATCTCTTAAGCTCTGCAGCCTGAGAAATGTTGATGATTTCTTTGACTTCAGCAGCTGCGTGGTGTGGTAGAGGGAGCCCTTCGTTCCAAGCCAGGGCGCCTGGGCTGTGGTCAGAATCCACCTGAAACCCCTCTCTTGTCAGCTTTTATGACCGTATTCACTCGAGACATCAGTTGCCTGCCTCTAAATTAGGGTCTCTGCTACTCTTACCTAAGGGTCTCTGCGAGAGAATCAAGATAAAGCTTTTGGTATTGTTCCTCAGCCATGACAAAGACATTTGATTTGGAGAAATGAGGGGCCGTGTCAGCTATTTTGCCCTTTGGTGTTTGGACACAGACCCCCAGGATGGTCCACTGTGAGACCCTCAGCCTGTGACTTGGGCTAGAATTTCTTTCCTGAGTGTGTGCTGCGGTGCGCACCCGTCTGTAGATGCCCCTTTCCAGAACAATGCCCGGGGCTAAGCCAAACTACACTGTTGTACTTTTAGCATTTCAAATACAAGATAATCTCATTGGCTTTTTCTTTTCTTTAAAGAATGAGAAAGGTACTTCGGTGCTATAGAAATGTAAGGACACAATGCATTTGATGATTTTTTAAAGAGAGAAGTAATTGTTCAGAAATTCTGTCGGAGGAATCCTGAAAATGTTGGGTATGTGTGCAGGTGTTTCTGCTTCGGGGGATGTGCGGAACTGTTTGGCTAAATGTTCTAAATATTTAATAGGATTTTCCATTTTCACCTTGATTTTGGGAACGGGGAGAATCTGGTCCCTTTCCTGCTCCAGGCCAGCACTGCTTTTGTCTTTGTCCTTTCGATTTACCCTTCCAGCCTCTGCTTATTTCCTGAGGTGGGTACTGCCGGAGTCAGATGAAATTCACAGTGGGGAGAGGTTTGCAGAGGAAGCCGGGGACAGCAGAAACGGCCGAGGGGTCCTCTTCTTCTTTGTCTCTCCTAGCTCCAGGGAGCCTGTAAGAGGGTCTCACACCTTTGGAAACGAGTGGGTCTGGGAATGAATCAAACTCTCTATCTCCAGTAATTGATTTATAATTTATGATTTTACGAATCGTCAAACTTCCTATACCATTTTTGTGTAGGGTTGTGTAAATCACTCTGTGCCACAGAGTCGTGTTAGTCCCAGTGTCAGAGACCGACCCTGCATTATGGCAAGCCATTAGGACTCGCACCTGCTGCTTTCGGGAGGTAATGGCTTTTCATAAGGCTGGATTTGGATTCAGCCCTCGCTGTTAGAACCTAAGAGAAGCACTGCCCTTTCGGTTGTTTCAGCATAGGTTGTTCCAAAATCTAAGCCATTAAAAGAGGAAGAAAGGATCTTAACCTTCGTGATAATTCCCATGACTATATCTGCCCTTCCAGTTTGACTGAATAGGAAGGACTTTCCTTGATTATTAAACCTCTTTTTTTTTTCTCCAGTACTGGGGATTGAACCCAGGGTCTGTGTGCAAAGCTACATCCCCAACCCTTTTATTTTTGAGACAAGGTCTTGCTAAGTCACCAAGTTTCTAAGGCTGGGTTTGAACTTGCTATCCTCCTGCCTCAGCATCTTAGAGTTCTAGGATTACAGGTGTGTGCTACCATGCCTAGCTTTAAAGTCCTTTTTATTTTAATAGAACTTAGAGGGACATTTCTAAGACCATAGAATAGAGATGTTGAATTGGGGGCCGGACGCTGAATATTTTCTTAAGTTAAAACAGTGTGTGCAAGTGTGTGTGTACAGATATGTGTGTGTGTGTGTACAGATATGTATGTGGCATTTCCCACCATGTGACCAGAGGTCCTTGTACCCTAGTGAGCTGGATTTCCAGTGAGTGGCTAGTATCTTTAGTGGAACTACGGAGGGTATAAACAGTTTAGCACAATCAACACCCACTGCTGGAAAAATCAACCTACAGAGCACATGCTGTGGAAGAGGAGTCTGTCACTTCCTCGCTGGTACAAAGGATGGCTGTGTTGTGGAAGGCACAGATGGAGACACAAAGGACCCAGATAATAGGGAGACACATAAAGCATGCATGCCATTACAGTGGACAGGGCTCCTAGGGAGAGGGGGGAAAGTTGCATTTGGTGGTGAGTGGGGGTAATCGATTGTTGTGCAGGTCTGGAGCCCCAGTGGGACAGTTAAGGAGGAGTAGGAGCATTCGTGTTTACGCATTCCGCGCTCCCACGTAATTTCGCCTGAACTGTTGCTGACTTACTTAGCATCGGTAGGTGAGCCACCTGCAGAAAGGGCATGTAGGTAGATTATTGTTGACTTTATGGTTATGGAACCTAGCTAATCAGTGTGCCTGCTGGGCTATAACTTGTTATGCCTGAGTGGTTTTTACACCGGGTCTTAAGATGTCTTACCGGCAAAAGGGAAAAACACTCATTTCTCATGACCATAGCCCCTACTGGGAGGGAAGCTCTCATCTCATCTGGAGGGAAAATATAGCAGGTAAAACCCATGATACAGAAGTTTCTGGAGTGTGTGAAATATGACCATTGTGCCCACTGAGCCCTACTTTGGAGGGCTGTGGTTTCACAAAAAGAAAGTGTATGTGATTGAACAAGGGAAGCTGGTCACAAGTAGGAGGGGTGTGTGTGTGTGTGTGTGTGTGTGTGTGTGTGTGTTGCTGGCTACATTCTAGGATTTTCAGACATCAGTCACTCTCCACACTCCACTTTCCACACTTGTGGGTACAGTGATACACTCCTGGCCAATCTTCCTGATTTAGAGCTTGACATACTTTCTGGTGAGGAAGGATTCTTCTTTCTGTTGGTTTTTCAGGGTTCAGATCTTCAGGGTTCTGGTCCACCCAGAGGCCAGTACCAGGTGCCTGCTAAATACTATCTTACAAATAGCTTTGACCTTTGACATTCCCAGGTCACTGGTTAATTTTGCATTGTGTACGGCCTGCTTCACTACCTTTCAGCCGGCTTCCCTCCCTTGAATAATTCTGTGAAGGATGGCCCCTGTGTCCAGGTTCTAGCTTGCTTCTCTGGTATTTATCTTTGCCATCCTTCACCTGATTTCTCTCCTCTGTGGTGATGCTGTGTGCATGATTCTGTGGACTGGAATCTCCATCAGTTAGAAAGCGCAGGAGAGATGAAAGGTCAGCGTGACAAATCTGTCCTCTGCGCGCGTGTATGTGTGTTTGGGTAGCTGAGCTCAGCTGACCGTGCAAGACAGATAGGGACTATGAGGATTGCTACTTCCCCAGCCTTAAAGGTGGAAACAAAATATGTACGGGGAAGAGGGTGGGGTTTAAGGTGACATCTTAGGAACTCTGGAGAGTGATATTCTTGCCTTCATTTGGAAAAGTCACAGGCTTTGTTTGCAGTATAACACGCATATGGTCATTACTTGCTTTTATTTTCTTTGCTTTTTAAAATGTGTGTTATATACCCGCACTGTGTATATTTTACAGATCTTTATTTTAACTGGTGCACACACTCTTTATTGTGACAATCCCAAAAAAGATCTTCTGATAGGATTTTAGCAATTTATTTTACATAACAAAGGAAGATGATAATCTGTGGGTATTTCTGTTTCTTTCCCCTAATTCCTTTTCTATTTTCATTTTGCAGCACTGAAAAAGGACATTTCCAGTGATGGTTTGAAGCCTTTCTAATTTAATTTTATTGTTGTATCCCTGTTTCTACTAAAAATGCTAATGTTGTCTGATAGAAGCTATGCCTTAGATTTCTGTTTGTGTCATAGATGGGTTTATTTCCTGGAGTCATCCATTTTGGGGGAGTCATTTGAGTGAAATTTGTATGCAAGCCATCTTTGACTTTTCCCCCCTTAATTAAGGGGGAAAAGGAAACGAGAACTTGTTTTTGGAGTATCTACTATAAGCTGGGCACTAAATTATATATTCTTTCATTTAGTTTTCTTTATGACCCTCCTAGGATGTGATCCCAATTTCACAGATGAGGAAACTGAGGTTTAAAGAGGTTAAATAACTTGCCAGAAGACACAAACAGTGATTAGGGAAACCAGGATAGAAATGTTGATCTGACTCCAAAGCCTGTACTTTTTTCCTGACATCAGACTACATTATGCTCCTTCTAAACACACAGCATCTCTAGTAACCTTGGCCTACAATGAAGACCTACAATGAAAAGTTCATTATATTGAAAAATTATAGGGATTGGACATATAACCTTTCAAAAGGAAATGGTTGTTAAAATATACATATTTTTTGCAGTACTGGAGATTGAGCCAAGCTACACCTCTAAGCTCACTTCTTATTTTGAGCCAGTGTCTTGCTAAATCGCTATATAGCCTAGGCTGAGCTTGAACGTGTTTGTGATCCTCCTGCCTCAGTCTCCCAGAGTGCTGGAATTAGAGAACTGCTCCACCACGCCTGACTGATTCTGTTCTTTGGCATCTATTATGTGCCTAACTCTATGCTTGGTGCAGTGCTGTGTGTATGTGTGTATGTGTGTGTGTGTTGGTGCATGTGTATGCATGCATGCATGTGCATGCTCCGATACAGACGTTAGAAATTTGGACTGTGAGTAGAACTTGAAAACCTGATCCATGGCTTAAAGGAGGGCAGAGCATGCTAACCTGAAAGGTGAAGGAATGGTGAAAATTTGTATATGAAGAAGGCTAATTTCCCATGTGGGCAAGGATAGCTAGGGCAGAACAGAGGGAGCGATGGGACGTAGGTGCCATGATGGGTACTGTGAATGTGGTCAGAGCTTTAGGAAGGGGTGAGAGCCAGGTGTCACATCGTGCCAGGGGGTGGGCTGGGTTTCCGGGCTGGACGCATGGAGCAGTGTAGAGAAAGGGATGGGGCGGGGTGGTGGATGGGCTCAGAGGGTGCGCTTTTGGTTTTTTTTTTTTGGTTTTTCTCCGGTACTGGGAACCGAACTCACGACCTTGCGCTTGCCAGGCAGGCGCTTTTTGCCGCTGAGCTAAATCCCCAGCCCGAAGGTTGCGCTTTTGAATAGAGAGATAAGTGAGTTCACTTGTTGGGGCACACGTGGTGGCGGTCTCCTTGCCCTCCCGCCGCTTCGCTGAGCCGTCTCACTGTGGAGCAGTCCCTCCTTATTGCTGTGCTTCTACCTGGGTAGCTATTTGTCCCCTTTGGGTCTATGCTAAAAGGTCGCTTCTTCTAAGAAGTCGTTCCTGATTTTCTCATTAGGACTGGTTCCCTGCTACGTGATCTGCTAGTCCTCACTCTTTCTGGCCGTCACCTTGGTTATGTTTTTATAATAACCATTCATAGAATCGTCTCCTGCATCCAATGGGGAGCTGCCACGAAGGAAAGACAAATCAGCAGAAACTCACACATAGAAATAGCAGGATCATTTTTAAATAAATGAATGTTTAAATTTTATAGTTAATCAGGAAATGGAGGTAGTTGCATGTGTCCATTAAAGTGAGAAGGAAGGTTTGTTTGCTGGTGCTTTCATGGAATAGGGCTTGCTCCCCAAAGAAGACAGGGATGTCACCATGTCCCCAAGCTCATGTTTCATTCATCTCTCAGCAGTTTCTGAACTTGCTTTGGGCAACATGAGAGTATTTGGCCATTTTATGTAGACCTTGTGGAGAGCAGCCTGGGGCAGGAACTCTTGGCTTGAGCTAGTAGGTTCTAGAAGTGCTCACCCACCCTCAGGAGTTCAAATGTGGCCACAGACACCAGGGTGGATATATTTTTGAGGGGAGAGGGGCAGGTAAGGAGACTTGTCCTGAAAATGCTAGGTACAAATAAGCTTATGTGCCTGTGTAGTATTCACTTCAGGGGCATTGGGCTCCGACACCCTGCACAGAATGTTGAGATTAACAAGAATAGGACATTATAGTTCCACCCTGACCACATAATAATAGGATGACTGCTCTCTCTTGCACATCTGGCTGCACATCTGGCATTAAGATGCTTCGAGTGCCATCCTAACTTCCTCGTAACACATCACTAACCATTTCCTTTGCAGTCTTCCTGAAAGCCATTGCAACCAACCCTATGCTTGGTGATTCTGGACTTACTGACATAAATACCATCTTCTTTTGGGGGTATAGTATGGACTCAAGCTGCCCTATAGCCTTGCTTTCCTCAGTCATACTAAGATCTGTCTTGTTCTAGGACCTTTCTAGAATTTGTTGCATGGATTTTTAACATTCTATTTATTCTTCCCTAGTTATGGCACATGTGTCCTACTTACCATCTCCAACACAAGGGTGTGCTGTTCCTCCCACCAGTGAGCT
The DNA here is from genome assembly GCF_000276665.1 of Chinchilla lanigera. Lineage (NCBI taxonomy): Eukaryota > Metazoa > Chordata > Mammalia > Rodentia > Chinchillidae > Chinchilla > Chinchilla lanigera. Next base: position 16,424,935 of record NW_004955437.1, on the reverse strand, counting down.
TAGCAACAGCTGCCCAGTAGGCATGCTCTACCTTCCACCTGTCCAAGATGGTGACTGAATTGTCCTTCCCCACGTCCAGGTGGCACAAGCATGTTGGAAATCCTAACCTGGGTGGGGCAAACCAGCCTTCTAGGTTTCCCAGCTCAGTGATGGGGCACCCTGTGGGAGCAGAGGGGGAGGAGCCTGCTGCAGTACTGAAGGATGCAATCTGTGGCTCCTCTTATCTTGGCAGCCTGTCACTCAGTCCTGGGAGGAAATTAAATTGGCCTGGCATGGGTCACTCTTCCTACAACTGCCAGTTGTTGTCCACACTTTGGGCTCTTCTAGGTGATTGCAAATTGATTGTCTTATGATTTATACACAGCAGGTGCTAACTTGCTTTTTGAGACTTGAGTTTCTTATATGGATCTTAAGCCTAGAATCTTTTATTTTAAGAAACAAAATGAAGTCACTTCTTCTTTCTATATAAAATTAAATCTATAGGAGACTTATTGGGCAGAGGAAAATTTATAAAAAAGAAAGGCCAAGCCCACCTCTGCTCATACTAATCTATACTTTTTAGCAGGGTTTTTTTTTTTTTTTTTTTTTTTCTGATTAAACTCAATGATTAGTGCAGGAATTCTAGGGTCATGAGACAAAGGATGAGGAGATTTCCAATTTGACCCCCTTAGTCAGTATTTCACTAGACCTCATTTTTTTTTTTTTTTTTTTTTTTTTTTTTGAGAAAGAGTGATTTATTTACACTGACAGCTTGTTACTTATGGTAGCTGCTGCCAGCTTCCGAAGTAATCTGATAACGTCAAAATGTGAAGGGAAGCTATAGGCTTTACCTTGACTGACTTGCTATAAATCATGTACATTGCTGGTGTCTATATAAGGATGCCGGGGTTGGTACTGATGGAAATACAAATCAAATACAACACATGGTAACCCAATTCCGAGCTGGAGATTTTGGATTAAGCCTATTGGATTCATATTTTAAGTGAAACGGAACAGACATACAAGGTTTGTGTTTTGAAACTTCACAATTGTCTGATATGGTAAATTCAAGGACATCAGGTGCCTTTGAAACGGCCTCACAAAGACGTACGCTGATCACCTACCTTCGTTCCTTTGTTTTTTTCTGGACAAGGTCTTATATATCAGTCAAGGGAAGAATATGGCACTGTTTATTTATTTGCAAATGTGTTTGTCTGTGTAAGCTCCATAAGGGTAGCACTGTGTCTTGCTCACCACTGCATGCCCAGTGTTTAAAGTAGTGCTTGGCTCCCTGTCAGTGTTGACTCAGTGTTTCTTGAATGAGAACAGGAAGCCTAGAGCTTAAATATGAGTGTGGACAAAGCCCTGAAGTTGTGAGCTAGGCAGAAAGAGTCACTCTTATCTCTAGACGCTTTAGAGAGTCTGTTATTACATTTTCTGTAGATTTCTGATAAGGCATCTTCCATATTGTAATGTAATTACTGATGGATATGTTGGTGTCTCCAACTATAGCACGAACTCTAGTAGGGCAGAAAGTATGCTGCGTTAGCCCTGTACATCCCAGGGCCTGGTACATGGATGGCATTAAAAGTTGTCTGTGGTCCTGGCATGATAGTATTCTTAGAAAATTCACCACCCACATCTCTGTATATTTACATGTACATAATGAAGCCGAGAAAATCTGGAGTATGTGCGTTCAATGCTAGCAGGACTCCTTTGGCGAAATACAATAAAAGATTGCTTTTATGTCATTCCTTTTATTTATCTACATTTTCTAATTTTTTTCCCTATAGTGACTAAGAAATGAAATAGTAGCAAAAGGAAGTCATTTAAGATTTTTCATTCTGCATGAAAAGATGAATTTGTAAATTTTTTGTGTGCAAAAAATTTTTATCAGTAGGTTCAACCTAATGCATCAGGGGAGTTAGCTGAATAATGGAATCTTTTAGTAAATGGAGCACCTACTCTCAATTGTCTCTTTGGACTCTCAACTAATAGGTGTGCTTAAAGCAAAATGCACCTGTGTTTGGAAAGGGAACATTCATTGAGGTGGAAAAGTAAACTATGAGAGGAATATTATATGAAAACTAAACTACGAGAGGGCCAAGAATCAGGCCCTCTCTGAACCTTTTCAGATTTTTTTTTTTTCCGGTACTGGGAACCAAACTCACGACCTTGTGCTTGCCAGGCAGGCGCTGTGCCGCTGAGGTAAATCCCCAGCCCCCTTTTCAGGTTTTTGGACAATAATACAAGTGAAAGCTGCTATAGCTTGGATATGAAATGGCAACCTGTGGCACTATCAGGAGCTGGTAGAACTCGCAGGAGGTGAAGCCTAGTGGAATGAAGTGAGGTCCCTGGACACGTACCCTTGAAAGAGACTTTGAGATGTCAGCCGCTTTTTGTCTCTCTCACTTCCTTGTGGTCAGGAGGTGGACAGCTCTCCTCTGCCATGTGCTTCTGGCATGATGCACCATGCTCTCACAGAGCCAAGGGATTGTGGACTACACCTCTGATACCAGAAGCCAAGATAAACTTTTCCTCCTTCTAAGTTGATTGTCTTGGTATCTTATCACATTCATGGAAAGCAGACTAATGAAGAAGTCCCCGTATATGATATGTCTAGATATTTAGTGTTATAAGCTAAACTAACTCATGCTAAATAACATATGCTCTGTTCTCTCATTATAGCATTAATGTGTTGGAAGAAGTCCAGATTTCAGTTTAGAATTCTATGCCTCATTGGGGAGCTGGAGTGCGGCAGCATGGTACGAGCGTGCACTGGGTGTGTGGCTCTCCCCCTCTCTGGACCTTTGGCTGCTTCTTGCACATATGTCTGGATGCAGCAGCTGGATATGCAGATAAACATCTGTCCTCAGTTATCACAGATAGCCATCCCTTAGGCTGGTCTGCACACATGCTTTGTTTTTACCGGATGGACCAAGGATCAAGTTCTGGATATCTGAAGTTGGTCCTAGAAGGACAGAGCCTGGAGAAAGCTAAACAGAGTGTTTCTTCGAGCTCAGTCATAAGAACCATACTGCTGGTGGTAAAGAAATGCACCAAGAAACAAATGCTTCACGGATCCCGATTTAAGGACAAACCCCATGTTTCCTGAGTGACAGACACAAAGACCATTTTAGATTTGATCTAGTTTTTTTTTTTTTAAACAATCCAGTGGTCTCAAATTTCAGTGCGTGCAGGACTCTCAGGGGCAGATTAAAATGAATACATGGACTCGGTCATGATGAAGTGGTTGTGCCCGTGTGCCATTATGACAGCCATGCTCACAATGCCACCAAACTCCCCACTTTGAAAAGAAGAAGCCTGAAAGGCAGGAAACATAATGATAAACTCCAAATAAATTGTTGTTCCTGTTATGATCGCTATTATTCCAAGTTGACCCCCTGTCTTTCTGTCCTAGGGAGGGCAGCTTGGTTATGTGATTTTTGGCTGGTTGAGTAAGAACTGGGAAGGGTTTGTATGATTCACATTTATCACTGTCATATTTGCTACTCATCGGCAGCAGGTAGGCTGTGCCTGTCCTATGAACATGTGCTTCATCTGTCTCCTTGCCCAACTTCCTGAGCAAGCTCTCTTGGCCTTTTGCTTTGAATGCCACTGTTTGCCTGGGGACTTTTTAAGATGTGGCCTGTGACTGAGGTGATGCAAAGGGTCAGGTGTTAGTCCTTTATCTTGGAGTTTGGCTCTTGTTGCTGTACCATTGCTGGAAAGGATAGGAAGGGAAGGGAAGGGGAGGGAGGGGGGAGGGGAGGGGGAGGGGAAGGGGGAGGTAAGGGAAGAAAAGGGAAATGAATCCCTTTCCTGGGGAGCCAGCAGAGAAGATGAAAGCAGTTTTCCCTCAAAAACATATGCATCGTTAAATGTCCTGCATCTTTAAGTAGAGTGTGTGTATTTGTGTGTGTGTGTGTGGGGGGTAAAGACATTGGAGTAAAATGAGTTCTCCATGCATCTTTGGCTATGTCTTTCTGAAGTACAAGGTAGATCATGAGGCCTAAGAGAAGCACAGAAAGGGACTGTCAGTGGTCAGAATCTACCTGGAAAGACAGAGGAATTTCCTTTGAGAAGCAGACTTCTCAAACTCTCCCTCTTCAAGAGCCTTCCTTTCTTACAGGCCCTCCCAGCTCTCTCACTGTCTGAGAGACACAGGAGCAATGGTTTCTGGATTGTGTGTCCACTGAGGAGTCCAAGCTGGACAGCTCATTGTCCTCCTGTTACCTGGCTGCCTAAGCTTGGAAAAGCCTGTCATCTGCTCTCCCACAAACTTGTTTGGTTTGGCAAGATGATATAGGTTTGGAGAAATAAATTAAAGGTAATAGGGCTGCCGAAAAATGGAAAATATTCCAGGGGTATTGAGAGAGAAAGTGAGGCCATATGCTTAGAACAACTGCAAGGCCATTGTGGAGGAACGACGGAGTTGTCAGCCTCTGACATTCCCTACTTTACTGGGGTGAAAAATCCTAAATTGAATATTCTAGAGTCGGACGCTCGTCCTGAAATATCCCTGCTTCTCTAGGTCTCAGGGTCCTCATGGTTTAGACCACATTTTGTTCAGCTTTATGAATTTGTTACTTTTCAGGTCTTAATTATACAAATATACTGTGGAGTGGATTAATTATCTGGGGTTCTGAAGATAAATACATGGGCTGCTGTGGGGGATTCACGAGTGTCTTTGCTTACTCAATGAGTACTTGTCCTTTGCTAGGCATTGTGATGGTTTGTGGGAATCACTGAGATGAAGATTTATGTAGATTCTCCTCTTGGGGACCTGCCACCATGCAGGGCAGGCTTTCTACTCAGTAAACACTACAGGCTTGAGGGACATAGATCAAAAATGGGATGGATGGCATGCCTGGAATTAGAAGACATTCAAGACATCTATCAAGATGTGTATCAATATTTTCTCTCTTTTTAAGTTTTTGCTCAAATGTCACTTTCTCATAGCAACACCCTGGGGCCACCAGGCTGGGTACTGTAGCCAACCTCTTTGGATGGTCTTGACCTTCCCGTGCTGCTCAACTTTTTTCTCCCTTACCACTTATGGCCTTCCAGCCTAGGATATAGTTTACTTATTTATAGAATGACTGTAGATTGCCTGCCTACTTCGTGCTAGAATATATGCTTTGCAAGAGCAGAGATCTTTGTCCTCCTCGTTCACCATTGTGTCTCAAGTGCCTGGAGCAGTAGCAGGCACGTGGTAAGTATCTCTGGAATGGATTAATAAGTGAGCATCTGATGAAGAAGCATAGTAGAACATTATGATGATGTTGGAGAAAAAGCATGGCATATTATTCAGTAAGTTGTTAGTCTTGAGAAATTGATGACATTAATCTACCAATATTATGAAAGTCTTTTGTTTTGAGGGGTGTTGATGGATAGTGGCATAATGAAAAGTATTTATTTGTAAAGTGTGGCCAGCCACAGGCTAATCCAGCACCCAGCCTTGCTCAGGGAAGGCTGTGAGTGTTTATTGACTTAGGTGGACTTGAGCAGTCAGAAATTATTTTTATCGTTGCTACTGTGTATATCAAACAAACAGTCAGACATGCAACATCCCACCCAAATCCTAGGCTAGCGTGACACATCTTGCCAGAGGGAACTACTGTGCCCAACTGCATGTTCCCTTGGGCTTTAGCTCCTTGGCTTAACTTAAGGCTCAGGGGTCTATTTCCCTCCATATTAGCCCGAAGTATACTTTTGAGATTGTTAAAATAACGAGTTTCTCCTTCAGCTTTGGATTTGTAGACTATGCCCAACCTGAGCTCACTGCTCCACACCAGAGTCTGTGCAGAGGCAGCTTGTCCTAACTCCACTTACCTTCAGATCACACAATATTACATGTACAAAAAACCTCACATCTGTCCGTCATAAAACGCTTATGCGTTAATTATCAATATTCTTTAGTGGAGGCCGGAGGTAGGGGCAAAGGGGCAAGACGAGGGGAGGAGACTGGGGCCCGGAGACACAATAAAAGTCCCAGTGCTTCAGCTTCCGCCTCCAACCCTCCTTTTTGTTTAGTAAATGAAGGTACGTGAAAGCCGAACATTTGGCGCTTTGCACCAATATTATGGTGTAAAATTATAGTTAGGAATATTGTGTAAAAATTGTAATAGTTTGCAGTTATAGCTATGGTGAGAACAGCAGGCAAGACTATAAGCTTTAATTTATGTTGTGCTTTGGACATTTTTCAGAAACTATTTACCCATTACCTCTTAGGTCAGTGGCCTAATAATGCAACAAAGCACTTTTTGAAATTGCAGATAATTTTCAGTGCTCAGATCTCTGTGTAGTATTGATGGGGAGGGTGGTTGATTAGGACCTTGGGAATTGTGCTTGATGGGAACAATCTGGAAGGAGTGAAAAATTATTAAACACACACAGCGGGAGACGGAGGATTTACCATTGTCGTGCGGTGCTATTAATTCTCATTGCTCGGTACAGCGGCTTGATTGCATACTGTGAATACTGTTTATTGGAGAATGGGTACAATTTTGCTGCAGTTGTTGTAATGTAATACTAAATGCTAATTAGGCTTCTAACAATAATTAGAACCTCTTGCCAGACTTAGAAATAGAAACACTCAATTGGATTTACAGAAACAAAGACCTTCAAGCTATGCCGGCAGCAGCGTCAACTTGGAGAAGTTTTTTACATTTTAGTTAACAGAATTGCCAACACACATATATATTTTTTTTCATGGCATGCATAATGAGTTCATTTATGTTTTCGATAATATTATTTTGAAAATGAGATAAAGCAAATCTCCTCCCCATCAGATGAAGAAAAAAAAATACAAAAAATGCAGGTACCACCTGAAATGTGCCTTTGCTGCCTTGCTGATGCCATTTGCCAAGCTGTTAGTAGGGTGGGAAGGCTGCACTGGAATAGAGAACTTGGCTGCTGGGGGCTAGGGGGTCATTCTGAACACTTAATGTTCTCTTTGAACTCCATTTTGTCTCCCTTCCTGTACGCACGCACGCACGCACACACGCACGCACGGACGCACGGACGCACGGACGCACGGACACGCCTCAAGTACCACCTGATTGCCAACCTTGACTCATTAAATCATTTCCCTACATTGCTTCCTTAAATCCTTCACCAATCAGATGCAGACCAAACACAAGGGTCCTACGAGGACCAGCTCTTCTCTGGTGCTTTGCTCTGTCAATCCTTTCTCACCTCCCAGAGTGGCAGCACTCTCAGCAAAGGAAGGCATGTATCTGGTGTGCTCAGCAGTGAGAAATAATTAGCAGAGAATTTCCTTGGCATTCCCTGAGGCTTGTGGTTTCCCCCTTCACCACCAGGCAGGTTGGATGGGCCATCCAGGAACGCAGCCCTGGGTATTTCAGGGAGTTTGGGAGGCCTGGGCACGTTTCTTGGCACCAGGGCATGCTGTAGCATCACTATCTGGGACTTTTGGCAGCAGCTGAACAAGGCCTTTGTCGTCAAGGCGTCAATGCTGTATTTAATTTCCTCATCCTGTTTTTTTGTTTGTTTGTTTTGAAACCCAGAGGTACAAAGACTTAAGTCCTTCCTTCACAAATGGATTGCATGAAACAATTGGGAGCGCGTGAGCCCCCCTTTAAATATTAACCTGGCCTAAGTTGACGAGATGTTCTTCGGTGCTGGTAATTAGCAGCTTGACATGATGTATCATGTTGCCCCTTTGTCTGGGCCCAACATAGTAACAGAAATGTAATTCTGAGTCTCCGTTCTGAAGCAGCACCAAGAGGATCAGTGCTCCACGCTGCTGCACCAGTGCCAAATTTCTGGGTAAAGTAAATTTTTACAGGTTTCACTGGTTACTGGGAAACAGGTTTTATGATGGAAACGCTGGAAGCCCAGGTTTGCTGCGGCCTCCAGCGTGAGGCATGGCTGCTGCAAGCAGAGGAGCAATTTCCGGATTCCTCTCTGGTTTGGTTAAAGTGGCCATTTTTATAAGCTCCTAAGGAATGACGTTCTTAGAAATTTCCACTTTTGTGTCCTTATTAATATTTCATCAGATTCATCAAGCACAAGTCCTCCCTCAACTAAGTGTTCCCTCTGCCCCAGGTAAAATTCTTTTCCTTTTTATGACTTAATTTTTAATTCTTTTTTATTTGTTTGTAATTTATTTATTTTCTGCAGTACTGGGGATTGGATGCAAGGCCTTTGTAGCTGAGCTACATTCCCAGCCCATCTCTAATTTTTTTTTTTTTTACTCTGGGACAGGATGTCATTAAGTTCCTAAGGTGCTCAGGCTGGGCTTGAACTTCTGATCCCCCTACCTTAGCCTTCCACCTTGGGCTTTGAATTCCTTTCATTCTCATCTGTGATCATTTCAGCGTATCTCCTCCTTACCAGAGAGTTCCCTCTTCCAGAGGGACTTCGGCAGTGCCCTGTCCCAAATCACAGCTGTTCCTTCAGCTTATGTAAGCCAGTTTCTCCTCTTTGAAATACTGGGTTCACATCCTCTCTCTGCTGCTCATTGGCTGGAAAGAGCTTTTCCTTGTCCTGTGCTGTCTAAGTTTGGTGATTTGATCAAATTCTCTCCACTGCCTGATTCTTAAACAGTGTTAGTGCCATCTCATTGTTTAACTGGGAAAGATCAATTATTTATAGAGATCTTCCAATTTCATGCTACATCTTAATATTCAGGGCCGAAGAAGTCATCCATACATCATCAGTGACCACAGCTCCTTGAGTCTGATGGCGGATTCCTCCGTGCCCAAGAGCACCGTGGTAGACGCTGTCAGTTTGGTCCTAATGGGGTTAAATCAGGTTCCGTGACTTGAGGCAAGCGCGGCACATTTGCCTGTCTTGCAGTTTATGTGAAGTGTGCCAATGAAATTTCTAAGGAGGTACAGTGGGGGCATTTGAGTCCGCGTTTTAGCAAATCTCCTTGATTGCTGGAGGTGCTCGCATTATGCTTTTTCCCTTTCTGAGGAGACAGTTTTTTCTCACACAGAGCAGCCAACAGGGTCTGTGAAAGATGAGGCCTCTGTGAGTCAAACGCTTTCTTTCTATTTTCTGGTTACACTTTTCTTGTTCACAAGGCAGTGACACTTGCAAATGGAAGACTTGCTGAGGTAGCACCTGGCTGATTAGCAACTTTTGCTTGGTCCCACTTGCACACTGACCGTTAAATTACCTCCTATCATGCCTGGGCGGTATGGCCGCCACCGGGAGGGTGGGGAGGTCACTTCAATATGGCTGACATGTTCTGTGTTTTCCCACAGCACGTCACATGTAACCAGTGCAGCGACTTTGACAGAGTACCGTGGGGTGACCTGGTAGTCCCGGGTCAGAGTGAGAGAAATTGGTGTTGTACTAAGATGTATGTTAATACATATATTATTTATATGGGCATTAGCCAATGCTATTGTTGCCTCAGCACAAACCCAGGCCCCAAGATTGGCCTTGGGGTTTTTGCAAGCTTACTTTATCATGTTTCTCCCCGCCCCCTCCCCACTCATGAATAATTAAAAACTTAAATTACTTGCCATGTACAAAATTCATATGCTGGGGAAAATAGCTACATGAAAATTAATTTTCTGTTCTGTGAGACTGACAGGAAATCAATTAATCTTGATGTATTATTTTATGCAGAACAGGGTGCAAGGACCTGCGGAGAGAATGGCTACAGCTGTTCTTGTTGGTCGGGCCATATATTATCGTTGGCGGCTTTGACAGCTTCTGAAGGAAATGGCTGAGGGGTATCAGGCAGGTGACTCAACTGTAAAAATTTATTGGAGGATACAAACTGTTTCCAGGGGACCTGATATAAAGCTCACACTTGAGAACTGAAGTATTGAATGTTTTTGTGACTGAAGCAGCTTGTTGTCAATATTTATAGCTTTTCTCTTTGTTACTTGTCCTATTTGTTTGATTAACTAGTCAGATGTTAGTGTCTGTCGGTAATTTATCTGTTGTGCCTTCTGTAGCATTTTTGATACATAAAGATTTACCACTAGATAAATAAGGCAGCTCACACAATGCAATATGCTAAATAAAATGACAGAGCTGTTTACAGCATGTTACAAGTTTTATAACTCACGAGGTAGATCAGTAACTTTTGTTTACTGGTGTCACTGCTAGTTGAAACATGCCTGCACGTATTAAATACTGGGGGGGGGGTAAACTAGGCTCCCTTAAATACGCAAAGATTATAATCAACACATACCTCATGGTAAATCATTTAAGAGGCTCTATAAAAACGTTTATGTACAGCCATACATAATGCATACATTTCTGAAATAAAATAAAATAAATGCGTGCTTTTAGAATAGGCTGTAGTTACATTCCTTTCCCATGCCGTCGACATTAATTTCCCCTGGAGATGATGGAGGTGCGATGTTCAGACAAATGCTGACCAGACAAATGGGAGCCTGAGGCTGAGGGGCGGTGCCCTGGCAGGTGACTTTCCTCCCAGGTGGAGGAGTGGCTGCTGGGAAGGCATTGTGTGCCCGCAGCATCCCCACCAGTCATCGTGGCAGCGTGGCACTGGGCAGTCATGGCTTTTGTGTCTCAGGCAATTGAAACTAATTTCTCATGGCCTTGTAGGAAGCCCTACATAGTGTACAGAGTTAGGGAGACCCCAGGAGAGTGGATGTAGAAAATACTTTATGAGGAGACCCTCTGTGACCACCTGCCTCCTCCCTATCACCAGCCAGTGGGGCTCTAGGAAGCATGAGGGTCACTGACCTCCTAAGAAATTAGCACAGATCATTCAGACCCCCTATTCCTTCCCAGAGAGGCAAAATCCTTATCTGTGCCTGCTCACGGATTCCCTAGGTATCAGGCTTATGGAGTTTTAGCTAAGAAGCTCCACCTCCACCAGTCCATGACATACTTGGCAAACAGTAGTGCTCAGTCTATAGCACTTAAGCCAGATGGCCTGATTTGTGGTTAAATTTCTAATAAGTGACTCTCATAACCAGTGCTTCACCTGGAGCCATGCTGACCCTTTGAGAGGCATAGTGAATGCACCTTGCATTGGCAGAGTACTGTTTACTCTTTAGATGCCTGTCCTTAATATTTGTAAGAAATAAACGTTAATCAGGATAAGCATATATTAGCTATCTTTATTAATTCCCAAGAGGAACTTCTCTTATTTGGCTATTTTGGGTGTGGGTGTCAGGTACGGACTGCTCTGTAATAAACTATGACAAACTTGGTCACTTAAAACAATCTGCATTTATGATCTGGATGTTGGGAAAGCTGGGTGGCTGGCTTGGATTCTCTGCTGAGGGTCTTTTATAGCTGAAGTGAAGGTGTCAGCCCAGACCCATTTTCTGCTGGAGGCTCTGGCAGGTATATGTTTCCAAGCCCTTTCAAGTTGTTAGCACAATGGCCTTCCATGTACTTGTAGGACTGAAATTTCTACTTTCTTATTGGCTGTGGGCTAGAGTTTACTCTCTGCTCCCAGAGGATGCTCGCAGGCCCTTTCTAGTGGCCACGTCCATCTTCCAGCGAGCAGTGGGACATTGCTTTCATACTGACTCCTCCTTATGCTTAGATCTCTCCGATTTCCCTCTCTGCTGTCAGCCAGAGAAAATCTCTGCTTTTTTTGAAAAAGGGATCATCTGGGCATGGTGGTGCATGCCTGTAATCCCAGTCTGTTTGTAATCCCATTGACTAAGGAGGCTAAGGCAGGAATTTAAAGTTTGAGGCCAGCCTGGGCAATTTAGTGTGACCCTGTCTTAAAATAACAAATGAAAAGAGCTGGGGATGTAGCTGGATGGTAGTCTGCCTAAGTAGCATGTGTGAGACCTTGGGTTCCACCCCCAAGTGCTGCAAAAGAAAAGCACAAGGGGATCGCAAGACAAAATTAGGTTTTCTCCATATTTTATGGCAGGATAATCTCCATATCCCAAGATCCCATTTGGCCTGTGACATAACATAATTATGGAAGTAGCATCATGGAGAAAACTCCTAATACTTATCTTTTCCTTGTTGTCCCATGACTTGGCATGAAAAGGACCAGCTACAGGTAGATGATACCAACAAGCAGATCCTAAGTCCCTATTGTACTCTTGGCCTTGGTAAAATGGACTAAATATTTGCCCCAAGTCCCACTCATATATTGAAAGCTTGAGTCTAATGTAATGGTATTAGGAGATTTGGGGTCTTTGGGAAATGATTAGGTCATGAGGTATAGCTCTTTGTGCCCTTAACAGGAGCCCTAGAGAACTGTTCGGCTCTCTATGTACCTCGTGAAGATATAGCAAAAAGATAGCTGTCAACAACCAGGAAGAGAGCCCTCACCACAACCCAAACATGCTGGCATCCTGGCCTTTGACTTCCAGCTTTTAGACTTGAGATATAATTTTTTGTTGTTTATAAGCCACCCAATCTATGGTGTTTTGCTATAGTATCCTGAACCCACTAAGATACAGTCATGCACTGCATAACAATGCTTCGGTCAACAATGGACCAAATACACCAGTGTTGCCCCATAATATTACATCATCTAGTGGCATCATGGCCACCTTAGCTTGTGTAACTACACTTTGTGATGTTCACAGCATCATCGTGTCTCCTAGTGATACATTTCTCAGAATGAGTCCCTGCTTAAGTGATACATGACTGTGCTTGCATTCTAGACAGGTGGTGAGCATCTCTGTAGAACACGCACACTTTACTCTATCCACAGCACAACTTTTCATGTTCACACCACCAGTTTGTTAACCCATCTAGCCACCTGAGGGTAGGTGCTGAATTAAGTGGAAGTTGAATGGGAAAGGAAAAGACCTGGGAGTTGAAATGGGCGAGAGAAACTTCATGAGAGCAAATGGTCAAGACGTCTTGGAGAAAGCACACGGTGAGATTAGACAGGTAGAGGGGAAAGGGCAAAGCCCCAGAGGTGGCCAAGAGCCTACTGTGTTGGGGAAATAGTGGGACGTCATATCGAGCTAGAGCATGGATCCTTCCCCCAACTTCTGAATAGGTGTGGAGGTGAGAGAGACACTGTGAAAAGTAGATGAGTGCTGATGAGAAGCCACATGGGGAGAAAGGCTTTGAAATCATCTCTAGTTGCCTATTCTTACAGAAGCCTCTTGAAGGGTTTCCGTCCTCCATCCCTACCTACAGTAAGCCTCTGTCGGGCACCATTCATTCTTTGGGTACAGGTAAATCATTCTGAACATTGTGGTAAGTTCTGTAGCAAAGCCCAGACTGCATTATGGTTACCTGGGTAGCTTTACAAAAGAGATCAGTGCTCAGGTAGCGTTTCAGACCAACTCAATCAGGATTGCTACAGATGGGGCATAGCAACTGGGATTTTATTCAAATGTTCTCTAAGTGATTTTAATACCCCTGAACCAGAGTGAGACTGCTTTCTATGTGAACAATAAGGACCAAGTATCATGGGGTTCAATGACAGTAGGGGCAAAGTGGGAACCCCTGAATGGAAACCCAGGGAGGGGAAAGTTAGAGCCTGTGTGGAGAACGAGGAGCAGCCCACTGTGGTTTGCAGAAGGGGTTGGGGATAGAGGAAGCTGGAAGGGTGGGCCTCGGTGCCCTCAGAAATGAATACAGCTGCGCTTTGTGGAAAGAGCTGTGTCACTGAGGCTTTGTCCTGAGCCAGCCTGACCTTTCCCCTACTTAATCCGAATTACTGAGGTTCAACTCTGTGTTCAGCTTCTCTGAGACCCACTTTGATTTCTCTCAGAAGTCGGGCATGTGTTTATTCTCCCGAGGAGCTCAGCAGACACATGCTGCCTGGGCAGTTTCCCGGGATGAGCCGTGGGTCCTCCGAGAACCACTTCCTGTTTGGTCTGGTAACTCCTAAGCCTGCCTTTCTTCCCTGCAGTCTGCAGTTGTGGAAATATGCAGTATTTGAAGTTTGGAGGAGATCAATTTTTCATCCTTTCCTCAGTGAGATAAAGAATATTTCAAACACCAAAGGGCTCCGAGAAGTTTTGAAATAGCTTGGAAAAGAGTCCCCTTGCTTCATAATTCCTGGCCCTCCCTGCTTTTCACTGTCGCAGTTAATTAAAATATTGTAAGGCAAGAAGGACAGATGAGGCAAGCATTTGGAGAAAAGAAAAGAAATGGACTCCTTTTAAAATGGACTCTAAGCAAGCATGGAGATCCCAGTTTGAAATCATTCTGACCATGTAGTAAAGTAAACTCAGTGTGTTCTTCCCACCCAAGAAGTGATGGAGAAAAACCGTGAGCTCCAGCACTACCATTAATGAAAACTTTGGCCAGCATGGCCCCTGCTTTTAAACACCCCCCCATCCAAAGAAAAAAGACTGGAACATTTTTGGGTCCAGATTTCACAGATGTTAAGCATTTTGTGATATTACTTAGGGGGTTTCCTGAGCTACATTAAAGTTAAGCCACTAGGGTGTTGAAACAGTTGGGCCCCATAATAAAATATACATGAAAAGGAACTGTGAGACATTGGGTGTTATGTGTTGGTGACAATTATGTTAGTGCTTTAAAGAAATACATATCCTGGACACATCTACTGGAGCTTTTTAGGGAATTTTGAGTAGAAATAGAGGAAGGGTGGTTGGTAATTTTTCTGGTTGCCTTTGGCAGGTGGACATAATTTAACAATAGCCGTCAGATATGACAAATTGTTTTTGAGTTACATTAGGGCCTTAATAAGATCACATCTGTTCATATATCCTCCTTAACCACAGAGCCTGATTCAGAGAGTTTTCATACCAGTACGGTATTGTTGTTTAAATATTTAGAGGGGTCTAGACATGCATCGTAAAAGAATAGACTCTTGTGTATAGAAACACAGTCCTTTTATTCTCACTGTTTTTGCTTTCATGGACCTCGCATCGTTCTCTGTACTCAAGTGAACCACATGTTGCTTTCCAAAGCCAGGCAACATATTTCATTCTGGGTTGCAGTTAGTGTTTTAGAGCTGGAAGGGAGCTTAGAGAGTGACTGGTCCACCTTCCCTCCCCGTTGGGGTGGAAATCTGAGATAGACACAGCATGAAGGACTTGGTTAGGGTTTCTCACTGCATTAGTGGCAGGGCAAGAATTAAGGCTTAGATATGCCAATTTGTAGTGCAGTGATTATGCTAGACTTTCCCCTGGTGCCTGGAAACGTAGCCATCGATGAGGCGGTAGCTCACGTGTCAGTGTTTCTGGCCTCTACAGTCCTTTCTAGAGAACATCCCTGGCCCCTGGGAGAACCAGGGTCTTTGTTATCTATTCATATTCAGAGCCAGATCCCTTACATTCCTGGAACACTTGCCTGCTGGAGGCCCGTCCTTGGCTAGGACGTCTTCTGTCATCTCCTGCCCAGGTGAATAAGCAGATCTCACACCTGCCCTGACCACACCTTCCGCTTCCAGTGCCTGCTTCTCCTACTGCCTCAGTGTCATTTATGTCCAGCACAAGCTTCATCTATTCAGGTTTTTCCAACCCACAGTGATTTATTAGGTTGCCTCGTGTGAAAATGCCATTTTGTCAAAAAGGTCAACTATTGACAACTTTATAAGATACAACTCTAACATTGTCTTTTTCAAATCCCTATGCCCTTTGTTGACATTTTTCCTCATCTTTTAAACTTTTGTTTGTAAGCGACACATTGTAATTGTACCTATCCATGGGTACCATGTTACAGATAGGAGGAAGGAGTGCTAGTGCAGAGTAGGGTGAGTACAGCAACTGTGGTAAGAATATACCATTTTATCTGTTAGAGATTAGCCAAAAGAGGGTTTTGAGTGTTGTCATCACTCATGATGAACACTAGAGGTGATGGATATGCTAATTATTGACATCCTTTATTCAGCCACCTCATACAAAATCAGAGTAAAATTCATATTATATAGTACATAAATATGAATAGGGGTGAAGTTCAATATAATTGGCTTCATTTTTTAAAAAACTAAATTTATTATTAACTGTAGTCCTCACACTGTAACTCTCTATCCTTTTTAGCTTTCATCTTGTTTTTCTTAGAATACAATTTTAAAAAGCTTTAATTTTGGAAAAGTTTTCAATTTCCGGAAAAGATAGAAAGGTAATACAGAACATTCCTACATACTCCTTACCTAGTTTCTGTTTCTCCTAATGTTATCATTTCACATCACTCTAGCATCATTTGTCAAATGTAAGAAAACAACACTGAAACATTACTATTAACTAAAACTCCAGACTTGATTTGGATTCTATCAGTTTTTCCATTAGCGTCTGTTTTCTGTTCCAGCGTCCAATCCAGGGCCCTGGTACCACAATGCATTAGTTGTCATGTCTCCTTAGTCTCCCCTGGTCTGTGACAATTCAGCTTTCCCTTGTTTTTCATGACTGTGGCAGTTGTGAGGAGTACTGGTCAGGTATTTTGTGGAAGGTGCTTCAGTTTGGGTTTATCTGATGTGTTTTTCTATCGTTAAGTTAAGGCTGTGAGTTCGGGTGATAGTATAGCAAGATATTGTCACTGCATAGTTGGAAGGAGTAGATGATACCAAGGTGACTTCTCACTGGTGATGTTAACCTCTATCATTTGGTTAAGATGCTTCTTTGCTAGTTTTCTTCACTGTAACAGTTCTTTTGCTATTACCTTCTCACCACTGGCAGGATGAATGATTCTTCCCTTGGAACAGGGACAAGTTTAATTGTGTCTCTCATTGTACCTAATGCCATGCTATATTTAATACAGAGTAAATGCTGCACAGAAGTTAGTTGAGAGGGCATTAAAATAAATAATTTCATTTCAGGCTGGTTTAAACAACCAAAACAATAAAATCCCAGCTCACTGAATTTTCCCTGCCGCTAGTTTGGTGGTCTTGGTTCATTAAAAGTTAAGGAGTAGATTGTAAAACTACTGAAAAGTTTTTAGTCCACACTACCACAAAGAAAGGATTATCTTTTATCTTTACTGAGACTGGAGCTTCTAGTTCAGGAATGAGGAAGATCTGAGTGTAAAATAGAGAGGCACGCACATAACCTTTTGTGGCTCCTGCTGACTTGGTCTCTTACAAATACTTGTTGGAGGATTGAATGATTCTAGAGCTAAGATATAGCTTAAAGCATTCCCAGTGGCACCAGCAATTTACCATGGTGAATGCATTTTATTTGATCATCATAAGAATCATTTTCTAAATATAGGTTCATCTCTTATCTGAATATCCAGGATCCTAAATGCTCCAAAATATGAAGCTTCTTGAGTGGCAATATGAGACCATAAATGGAAAATTCCATACCTCAAGACTGTATTCCTGTGTTTCAGGAACAAAATTATTAAAATAACATATGAAATGACCTTCAGGTTTTGTGTTTAGAGTGGATATTAAGCAATTAAATTTTGTGTTTAGACTTGGGCCTCATCCCCAAGATAGGTCATTAAAATATGTAGCTGTAAATATTCTCAAATTCAAAAAATCAGAAATCTGAAATACTTGT
This sequence comes from Chinchilla lanigera, assembly GCF_000276665.1. Lineage (NCBI taxonomy): Eukaryota > Metazoa > Chordata > Mammalia > Rodentia > Chinchillidae > Chinchilla > Chinchilla lanigera. The sequence goes on along the minus strand of NW_004955437.1, from coordinate 16,407,581 downwards.
GGTCTCAGACACTTTCGATAACTGGTACTCAACCTGTACCTTTTACCTGGCAAGTGATCTGCAGGGCATTGGTAGAGAATACCATCCTTTTTGAGGGGCTGGGGTTTATGTTAAGATGGCTCTTTTTGAGGATAGAAAAAAATTAGGGCATACCTTAAAGGACAAGTGGAAAAAATATAAATTTTATTAGCATTGAAAACTAAATGCTTTGGAAGTGAGAGAAAAAGGAAGAGGGAAGAATTCTTTTACAAATGCCTTTAACAGAGAACTTACGGGGTTGGATCCTTTCTATTGTGATTGGAAAGTTAGTATTCCATTATGATTTGACTTTGCTTCCAAAGGTATATTTAGGAATTAGAATAACTTGATTTATTATTCCATTTGAAGAGGTTTTTTTTTCCTTAATCTTTTTTTTAATAGGAGGAAAACAACTTTTCAGGAGTGTAAATGAGTTCATACTAGCTTTTCAGCCTGAGAGTCTCATGATAGCTGCACTTGCTTCATGCTTTATTATGTAATTTAATTTTTCATATCTTTCTTTTATTAGCTGTAAAGTTGGTTTAGAAAAAATAATTAGATTATGAGGTTAAGCCACAGTTAAGATAAAAGTGACAGTTCAATAAAAAATGTTCAATATAATTCCTATCTTCTAAAATAAAATACAGCCGCTAAGAGATTTAATTATGGTATTATTCAAATAAATTTTGCCTCTATATTGAAAACACTCAAGAATGAAACTCCAAGAAAGGTACTTGGTTAACGGGAAGAAAGTAATATGATACATTAAATTATAATTTCTAAAATATGACAGAGGCCATATTGAGAAAAGGAAGAATTAATACAACCGAGCAACTCCCCCAAAGAGGAAAACTGGGATTACTTAACTTACCATGATGGTGAGACCACCAGGCTTGGACTAACATTTTATGTGTTGTATTGAAAGTTTTCCCCATTTGGATGATCTTACAATGCTGTGCTGTTTTGTTCCGTCTGAAAATCGCTACCAGATAATTCACAGTTGTGGAGCACTCAAGTCATAGACGTAGAGGAACTGCCCGGCCAAGTATTTGTGTAACCTAAGGAGAAAAAGAAGCCCCAGGAAGTTGCTCTCCCAGTCTCACTGTATAGACCAAGTCTTCAGAGCCCCACCTAGTGTAGACTCCACTGCATTGAATTACGATTCAGATTGAAGCTTGTAATTTCTTTAAATTAAAATAGATTTTTAGTAAAACCTGAATGCCATTTCAGGAGTCAGATAGTATCATAATGCTAAAAATCTTGCACTTGCATGTCGGCAGAATCCTCTCTCGATATTTTGAACTATTGTTCATACTTACTTGTTTAAACATTTAGACATCAAACTTGTTTTACCTTTACATAGCTAATTATAATACTCTTTTTATCTGCTAGTTATTCTTAAAGTCCAATTACAGACATTCAATTTATTCAGAGAACAATTAGGGCCACGCCCTGTGCGTCTCATCACTGCAACTTAGGGAGACAGCTGAGTTCCAGTCACAAGGTAGCTCAAGGTGGCTCTGTCATTCTGGTCACCTAGGATTTGTGTACCTGGAGCCAGCGCTTTTCAAGCTGGGAGTAGCGATCTATTAATGAGTGGTAGAATCCATTTGGTGAGTTGTAGCTATATTATAAAAATAGAACAGAATAGGAAATTTCAGGGCTCCATGTAAAAATTGTTCAATATAACTTCTATCTTCTCAAAGAAAATACAGCCTCTAAGAGGTTTAATTATGGTACATAATTAGGATAAATATTGGTTTCTGCAACTTTTGCATTAGACGTATACTCACACTACAGAAATATGTATGTATGTCTGCACTTATATTGGAGTTGGATTCCTATATAAAATGTATTAGGTTGAATTTATGAAACTGTTGTTTCTTTGGTTAAAAAACAGTCAAACAAGGGAATATGTATATAAAGGTATGTGTATCTACCCACGTATAGATACATGTATAGACATATATTTGTGCTGTGTCCCCCATAAGGTATATTAGGTTGAATAGATGAAATTGCTGTTTCTTTGGTTACAAAAACAGTTAAACAAGAGAACTTTATGTGGTTTAGACTACTGTATCTTCTTGCGGACAAAAAGGTTTGAGAGCAAGTGACATAATTTCAGGCATCTTACATCAGAATAATAAACATTCTCTTTTCTTGGTTAAATTTCGCTTCTTAAACCATAAAGTATGAATGATAATTGTATCTACCTCAAAGAATGTGAGGATTATATTACTTAGCAGGATCCCTTCCTTGTAGTCAGTACCAAGTAAGTGTTAGCTGTTGTAACTCTACGTATCACCGACACCATTCTCCTACTCTCCCGTGATCTTTGTTTCTCATTAACTCTTAAGGCGTCGTTTACCAGACATATCTGAATTATTAAATCCACTGCTTCTGTCATCAAATGGGTCACACACTCTGATCTTCAACCCCAGAGCAGCAAAGCGTTAGTGGAGGCCTCCAAGATTTGTGTTCGAGTATTTCCCAAAGTGGAGGTGATTTGAGATGCTGCACAGATAGGATTAGCATGGACTCATTCAATGAGGGCATCATTGCCTTTTCTGTTCCCTTTCAATTCTTTGTGTTAGATCCAGCAAAAAGCGCTGCTCTTTGCTATCTTCCTAATGCTTAATGTAAAGTATTAAGAAAAAAGAAGATCTCATTTCAGAGCCTTGACGATCAACAAAGAATAGTTACAGCTTAATTTTGTTTTCTTGCTCCGTGTATGTATGATTCCTTTGGTCATTGGTAACTGATATTGGATTTTGTTTTGGGATGATATAAAGTAGGTTTTAAGTACAAGTTGGTTGATATTAGAATATCCAGGAAATAGCACAATTGGTACAGTAAAATCATAAAGATTCACACCTATGACTCTGGTTTAGGCCATGCTAATTTAACCCTAAATGAGGTCCAGAGAGGTTGAGAGATTTAGAAAGTGAGGTGAGGCTAGAGCTCAGGTCTTGAGTATGTTCTCACATTGGTCTCTAACCATTTTGTAGCATTCACACCTCAGGATCAAGTTAGAGGAAGCCTCGGCTAAAGTTATGTGCTTCTTCTGATGTGCACTTTATTAAGAGTTTGCTATTTTTGAGTTTCCCTTGGATCCTTCACTTCTTCAGTTCTATAACCAGTTTCTGACTGAATTTGTCATAGTAGATACTTTTAGACTATGAATATCATTGTTCCTTTACTTGTATTTACTTTACCTGTATGATTGTCTTGTTTGTGTAGATTTCTTCCTCCTCAAGCTCTGAGTTCCTCTTTTCCCTTGGGAGTGGTTTGAGATTGTGTCTGACTCAGATAGGAGAAGAGCATCGTGCTATGAGGTAACTGACTGTAGAGCTGACTTTTTTTCTGAGCCTCTGCTCCTCCATATGTAAAATGGGTATTATGAGTTAGATAATCTCAGGGTCCCTCTTTATCTTTATAACCCAACAAAGCTGTGATCGGTTCACTCTTCAGACGCTTACTGAATACCTGTATGCCAGGCACTTGGGCTAGTTGCAAGTGGAGGGAGACAGAGGATAGCTAAATCAAGAAATAAATAAATGAGATAATTTCTTGTGGTTCTAGTAAAATAGAGTGATGAAATAGACAGGAGATTGGAGAAGGAGAGAGGGCTGACTTTAATAATGTGCTGGAAAGTCTTCCCCTGGGAGTTCTCTCTTGAGCATAGAGCTGAATGGCAATTGCTGGGAGATGCTTGGACAGGTGTGAGCAGGCAGAAGAACAGTGTGTGTGAAGACTCTGGCAAGTTCAAGGCAGGGAAAGGGTGCTGGTGTGCTGGGCAGAGCAGTGGGATCAGAACGCTGACAGAAGAGAAAGGGGTCAGGGCCATGGCATGGAGATGTTGAACCTAGTAAGGAGATGAGCTTTTACTCCCAGGGTGACGAGAAACCAAGGAAGCCAATGACAGGTTGTAAGCTGTGGGATGGTGGAATCTGGTTTGTATTTTTCCAATGCTGCCTATTGGATGGAAGTTAGGTCAGCAAGAGTAGAAGCTGGTGTGGGTGGTCCTATGTGGGGAAGGTCAAGATCGAAAGTCATTGCTGTAGTCTGCAGGATACATGCAGTGTGAACTAGGGAATGGGCAGCAAAAATATGAGGAAGTAGAGCAAGTCGGGCTGTATCTTTAAGAAAGCCTCAGCATTTGCTGGTGGATTCACTGCAGGAATGAAATAAAGGGAGGAATCCAAGATGAGATCTAGAATGGTGATTTATGGCTTTGGGAGGACAAGACTCCTCTTGCCCTTGATGACATCCTTGCGTTGTCATCTGGCTTGGATTTTATCCCTCTGCTCATGTACACAGCTGCTTCCGGCCCCTCCCGGAGAAGAGAAATCCTCCCAGGCCCTGGGAAGACTCTCAAGTTCTCTGTTTCTCTGGCTTGCATCTCTCATGCTGTACTTAGGTCTAGGTTGTGCCCCCTGGGAAGCTGGTATATAGGGTCCTTATGGGCAGGGCAGATGGTGCTATTAATTCACGCCTTTCTTACGAGAATTCATGGCCTGCAGCCAGGATGCCATGTTGATATTTATGACCAATTTCAATGAAGGGTTCATGCTCTCAAAAAACGTATTCTGTTTTCCAAGGGAAAGTCGAAGGCAGGCTGAGCAGTGGCTATTTTTTTTTTTCCTTTTCATTTTCCCAACGTATAATACAAGTTGCATTACAATAAATTCAGTCAGTTCAAATGTTTTTCATCTGAAAAATTGAATACATTCTTTTTTTTCGCCTAACTGCAAGGGGCGAACTTTTATATTTTTATGGTCTTTGTTGTTTTTGCTTGTCACAGTTGCTGGTATTAGTTCACTAGTAAGTAATGACTTTTCTGTATTGAGAGAGACAGATGACTTATTAGATGTCAGAGGCCATCTGAAACATTTTCCACTCAGCATTTTTAATAGCTGGTCTTTCTTTGATTTGCTTTTCCCTCTGCTTCCGTCATCCAACTAGAATGCATTTTTCCTTCCTCCCACTTTTCCTCCTCTTGTTCTTGGTCATCTGCGTGTCTTTTGCATGCTTTTGCTACGTCCTCACATTCATCCAACGTCTGTGGGAGTCACTGATGGTTATTGGGTAACTTTTCCTGCTATAGTGCTCTGTGGATTTCTCCTGGGAAACACATATCTATATCTATCATTCTATCTGTCTAACTGTCTGTCTGTCTCTCTCTTTCTCTGTGGGTACCGATCTATTTTTTAAGAGCAAAAATAGTGGGTTGTATCCAGGGCAAGCATCTGTCCTTACCTCATGGACAATTATGTTTTTTACTTGCTTCCCACCTGTGGTTCTTAGAATGCCATAAAAATTACCTCTTCTCCGTATCTTCATGTATGAACACAGAAGCAGTCTTTCACTTTACTGGACCCCGAACACCATCTTATTATGCTCAGAGTCTCAGGAAAGAAGTCTGTTAATTAACTAAACCTGAATAGAGCCACGTTCATGTAGATATGGACAAATTATGCAGCGCGCTTCAGTAGTACTTGGGACATAGCAGATGCCCAGTAAATATTTGCTAGATGAGTGAGTGTCTCCCTAGATGATAGGTGCTCCGGTAGGTGGGGCTGGAGTGGGTTTTTTGAACAGTGACTGTTTCCTCTAATGGGACACATATTCTAATGAGGAAAGAGACAAATGTATAAATGAGAAGAGCCTCAGGTAGTGAGGATTCTTTGCCAAGGTTAAGGTAGGATGTTGTGCCGTGGAATGACTGCGAGACAGAGAGGGCTGTGAGAGGATGGTGTTTGAGCTGGGCTTTGAGTAACAAGAAGGAGCCCAGTCTAGGGAAGACCAAGGAGCCGTGAGATCCAGGTATAGAGCACAGACAGTGTGAAGGCTCTGGCACGTGTACTCTTGAAGGTTTGTGGCACATAGCAGCAGCAGAAGGCAGCTCTGTGTGGGAAGCAGACAGCAATGGTGTGAGATGAGGTCAGAGAGCTGCATAGGGCCAGACCAGCTGGGATCTTATGCTATACATAAAATCTATATTCCTTAACTCGATTTGCACTGGGAAGCCTTTGGAGGGTTTTCAGTGGGGCATGGCTTGCATTTTTAATATATTACTCTGGCTGCTGTGTGGAGAATGGATCACAAAACATCAAGAGGGAAAAGGCACTGGTATATACTGGGCATTTTCTGTTCAGTGGAATCTTTTCTCACTCAAGTGTACCAGAGCTCTGGGTGGAGAGTGCAGCTTGCCTTCTTTTGCTGATTCTTGATTTGGGTCTAAGATTTCCAGGTGTTCCCCATATCCTTTCTCTCATCCTCTTGTTGAAAGAAATCCTTCATTTTAACTGACCCTTGCTCCCTTCTCCTCTCTCACAACTGGTAGCTGAGGTGTGGCTGTGAGGTTAAGTGAGAGTGTTGTACAGCATTTCCAGGAAGTCTTCCCAAAAGGGATAGGGTGATCCATTCTTTCTTCTTTTCTCCCAGTCTGCTACTTGGAGCTGGATGTGATGGCTGGAATGTCAGCAATTATATTTGATCATGAGGTCTAGGATCCCATGCCAGGGTTGGCACTGCATGGAAGGAAGCTGAATCCATGTTGAATTACTGGAACCTTCAAATCAGCCCTGGGCTTCATGTCTTTGGACTTCTTTTATGTATGAAAGAAAATCGTCTATCTTGCAGAGGCCATTGATATGTTGGTGCTTTGATTTGACTTGTTTTTGCTTTCTGCAGCTGAATATAATCCTAACTACTCATTTTTGAGAGACTTAATAATCATAATAATAATGAGCATAGGTGTTTTCTCTTACTCCTTATAACAACCTTGCAGGCTGGGCATTATATCTGGGACTCCAAGCCACAAAAATGTTCAGCAACTTGCCCAAAGTCACACAGCTAGTACACTGGAGGGCCTGGATTCTGTCACTGGTTCAGCTGATTCCAAAGACTATCTGTTCTTCACTTTGTTAGACCCCTACATTCTTGACAATGACTCTGAAATCACTTTCCCAGTTATTCTGGGAATGAGGGCAGAGGGATGCTTTGGGAGGCAGATTTGTGTCGTGTTTTAGTCAGGGCAGGCTAATTGTTGTACCACATTTCTGGGGCCTAACACGATAGAGATTTATTTCTTACAGGAAGCCCAGTTGGCATTCGGGGTGGATGCATTCTCTGCTCCATACAGTGACTCAGGCACTCAACCCAGATCCTGGTTCATCTCCTGCTATCCTCCCCATACCTGTTCCCCATTCCCAGGGTCCTCAGAATTCTGTTGGCTGCTTTTCACCCAGCCATCACACTGGGAAACAGAGAGAAGAGGGGATCAGTGGGGAGGTTTCCATGGGTCATGCTTGGAGATGGCCTGCCCTACATCTCATGTGCCATTGGCTGGAACTCAGTCATAAGATAATACGTGCTGCAGGGAAGCTGGGAGGTGTAGTGTAGATACATGCCAAGAGGTGGAGGAAAGGGATTTTGATGAGCACACATGGCCAAGCCTACAGCATGAAGAGTAGGGGCTCTGGTGTAAGTCTACAAGCATTTATATCCTAGTCCTGCTGCTCATTTGCTGTATGACCACAAACAAGTCACTTAAACACCCTTATCTCCTTTTTATTTTTTAAACTGTGTACAATGGGATTGACAGTAGAGTTGTTTTGAGTAAAACAGGTGTGTACAGTACGTAGACCCAGGTCTGAGGCACAAAAAGTGCTTGTGTCAGCTCTTTTCGTGTGAAACCAGCACTGTATTCAGACCCAGGTTATAGGTCTCTTTCTGAAGCCAATGTCTTATTGTGCACTGAGCTGGCACTTGCATCAGAGAACTACCTTTTGAGCCACATGTGAGTTAGGATTTCAGGGCTGTGTGTGAGCTGCTGGGATTGCTGTCTATGGAGCTAGTGTACACGCAAACTCCTGTAAGGGACCGGGAGAGCTCCCTCCTGTTCCTGATCTCTTTGAAAAGTTGGAAACTAAGTTCTCACCTTTAGGCCCTTGCCCACTATGGGCAACACTGCCTGTGAAATTCCTTCTGCCTGGACTCCCTTCTCAGACCACCCAAATCTTGTCTGTGCTTAAGGACCCAACTCAGTGTCTTCTTATCCCTACAGGACTTCCTAGAGCCTGTTCAGCTTTACGGGGTCCCTTAGCTGGGCATTGTTCTGGTAAAGCACTTGCCAAGGCCTGTCTTGTATGGGGGTGAGTCAGATACTAGGAAGACTCCAGCAAAGGGAGCTTTCTTAAAGGCAGGAGCTATGTGGTGTTTACCCTTTACCCATCCTTCATCCCTCCTATACTTGCATGCATATAGGGTTTTGTGAATGGGAATGTGGTTTTTACACTGAGTCCGTGGTAGATAAATTACTATATAGTCTAGAATAAGAGCAAGTGGATTCTTTTTTATTTACACTGTTTAATATTTGTATGGGGATTGTTGCCTTCTTTCAGCTCAGCGGTTGTAAAATTCTGTTTTAATTTCTGCCATTATCATAAACAGCATCCTCTGGTTATTATCTGGAGGTAGAGGATGCTGCATCCTAGGAGTCTGTTGAATTAGGACTGAACAAATTGCCAGAGTAGCGCTCAGAGCCATTGTTGCTTTGCGATTACTTCCCTTAGCCAAGCGGTCCAGTTGGTGATTTGTGCTGGTACATTTACACCTGTGGGCTTAGAGACTCCTGCATACACATCTATCTGTTCTTAGCATCCCTCAGCAAAGCACTCACCTTTCTCTGTGAGTGTTTGAGTGCACACATCTATAAAAATGAAATTACCTGCAAAATCACTGAAGATAGAGTCTAGCAAATTCCATACGTGGATACAATCAGTGGGGCTGCGATATATAGTTAAACAGGAAATGGGATTTAGTTATTAAGCTGGTACAGATTGCTTGATATACTGAATATTTCTTGGAGTTCCGTTATTTGTGTTTTATTCTCAAATATTTTAAGAAGATAAGCTTCTAAATTCACTCTGGGGCTCCATGTCATCAAATCTCATCACCAGTCAATGAGATCCCTAATTAACTTATACTCTGCAGACCCATGTCTTTGCTTCTATTTTTCTCCCTTCTCTAATGGTGCCGTGAGTTACACTGGAAGGAACAATAAGATTTAAGAGAAGAATTAATTTAGAAAGTTAGGAATAGGAGAGATAAGGGAAAATGAGAAAAAGCGGCTCAGTATTTTGTCTTGCAAATGGCTTTCCTCTCGTAGGCTAAGAAGCCCATTTATCCAAGGAGAGGAGGAGTGTTAATGAAATAGATCATGAACATAGCTATTACTGTAATGAATTTTAACACTCACTTTGTTATGTGATATTTTATTTATGAGCTCCTTGATCATTCAGATAAAGACAAGAAGTTTATGGCACTAGATTATGTCTTGTTTTCATAAACATATTCAGTAGTTTAATAAACATAATTTATTTTTTTCTCCTTAAAAATCAGCACAATTTATGAGAGATTATCTTAGGGTTAATGAAGTCTAACATTAAGGAAATATTACCCTATAATATTGGAGCCTTCAGAGCTGGAGTTGTAATTGCTTAATGCTTTTTTCTACAGGCTATTTTTATAAAGTACATGCTTTGTACCATTAATCCAGTTTTTACAAGTTATACTTAGACCAATTCATTGGGAATTATGTATCCCTGTTTATATTTTTCAGTCACTGCTTTCATTAAAAGATGTAGTAAAGAGTTGAAATTTTAATGTAGAAAAAAGGGGGCCAAGACAATTACGTGTGTTTGCTCTTGGGGAGGAGCTGTGTGTGTGATCGCTGTGCTCCGTCTGGGGCACCGACTCCCCCTGTGGCTGTCCTCACCACAGGTGAGAATTTAATGATTTGTGTGGCCCCAGGAGGCCAGAGATGTAAATTCCTATTGAAAGCCATCAATAGTTAAAATTTGGAGCCCCATTAATATAGTTCAAGTCAGAATGCACTTAAGTAATGAGAAGGCCAGACGACAGGCCGGAGTTTCCCATTGCTAGCTATGTTGGGCCTGCCAATTAGGCAGGTAATGGATGTCTGGACCCCCAAGATGGGATTGAGACTGGCTGCAAAGGGCAGCTGGGGAAGCCCACTATGGATTTTGGTCGTGTGCATTTGACTGTGTCAGCTCATTCTTTTTTGAAATTGAATTTAATGTGTTGAAAAACACCCTCCTGATGAATTAATGAACTAAAGGAGGTATTGATATTTGAACAGTGGCGGAATCAAGGCCTTCCGTCAACACCCCACCCCCTCTGACCCCAGTGCCCATATTTTACAATAGAAAACTCAGCAAGGGCGGAATGTAGAGGAGTCCTTTCTGATTGTCTCACTCCTCTGCAGATGGGGTGGGTATACAAGGATGAAGGTGGTGGATAAAGACCTCAGACCCATCAGTGCAGTAGCTCATCCTTTACTGACTTCTTTTCAGCCTCTTGATGTTTGCCTCTGGACTCTTTTGATGTTCTCTGGCGTGGAGGCATACCCATGTGCTTATGTATGTGTGCGTGTGACAGTGAAAATCCGGGAATGAGCAAGTCGTGTGGCCTGAGTCATAACACAGGCTTGTGACGAGGAGGGAGTCTGTATGTGCTGTCCTGTCCCCACCCCAGAGAAGGGAAATCTGATCCAATGCACTCATACATTTAGAAAGCTATTTGCTGAGAATTCAATGAGAGCTCTTACTATTCTAGGCCTGAGGGTCGAAGAATACACAAGGATAAAGTTTTTGTCTGTGTGAAATCCACCATCAATTTACATACATTCAACTGGTTTATAAAAATGGAAGGCAGGTTCTTCAAGAAGTGAAACATAGAATTACCATATGACCCAGCAACTTCACTTCTAGGTATGAATCCAAAGGAATCAAAAGCAGATCTCAAACCAATATTTGTATACCTGTGTCTCTAACGGCATTATTCACAATGGCCAAGAGGTGAATGCCGCCCATGTCCATCAGGAGAGGAATGGATAAATGAGATGTGATGTGTGCACATCATGTAATATTATCCAGCCTTAACAAGGAGTGAAATCTGATACATGCTGCAACATGAACTTTGAACACCTTATGCTAAGTGAAATAAACCAGTAGCAAAACCACAACTATTGTATGACTCTGCTCATATGAGTTACCCAGAAGAGGCAAATCCATGGACACAGAAAACGAAGTAGCAGTTACCAGGGGCAGAGGATGGAGGACGGGGAAGTTATTGTTTGTGGATGTCGAGTTCCTGATTGGGATGAGAAAACATTCTAGGAATGGATGATGGTGATGATTGTAGAACACTATTGATGTACAATACTTGCTTCTTTTTTTTTTTGGTTTTTCTCCGGTACCGGGAACCAAACTCATGACCTTGTGCTTGCCAGGCAAGAGCTTTGCCGCTGAGCTAAATCCCCAGCCCCTTGATGTACAATACTTTATGCTACTGAGTTGTATGCTTAAAAGTGACTAAATAGTAAATTGTATGATATTTATGTTTTACCACAATGAAAGAAATGAGGGATAAGTGAGAAAGGGTATTAAAGAGGGTATAGCTTAAAGAAATTTAGCCCAGAAGTTTGGATATAAATTTATTTTTTTTTGGTACCGGGAATTGAACTCAGGACCTTGCACTTGCCAGGCAGGCGCTTATGCCACTGAGCTATATCCCTGGCCCTGGATATAAATTCTTGAGAGATCTCAAGGTTTTGTCTCCCAAACAAAGAGGCAAGTGAGCAGGATAACAAAACAGGGGACTTAGGTGTTGTTCTAACCCAGGGCTGGACTTCAGAGTTGTGTGTTACTTTTCCTGAAAATGAAGATTTCCAGGAAATCTTGCACAGGGTGTTGACACAAGGACCCTAGCCACATTCACCTTGTGACCTGCTGTGGGCTTTACACAGATCACCTGGGTTTAAATATTGGTGCACCACTTCGGTGTGTATCCTTGGACAAAGCATATGTCCTCTGTGGGCTGCAGTTTCACATCTATAAAATGAGGTCATAAGAATATCTTATAAGCTAGTTGAGGACCTTAAATGATACAATGCAGACAAAGGCTTTAGAATCTCTAGACCTCATTTTAGGCCCACAGTAAATGTTATTTATTATTCTTTTATCAGTAATTATCTATAACTTAATTGGGTTTCTCAGAAACTCCAATGGAATCTGACCACCCACGTTCCACTGTTCTCTAGTCTTCTACAGGCACTGACCAAAAGGAAGGGAAGTTTCAGAAAGCAACTCCCTGGAGGAACTGAGACCAATTTTATTTTAATCAGTCAACCTGTTTACATACATGATTCCTTTCACATTTCCACTTTGAAATTTAGCCAGAATGTTCAGGGAATAGGGTGTCTGGGATAACTTAATTTTCCGACTAACCAATGCCTACAAGAGGCTACTTCCATTTCAAGTTTTATTTCTGGAAAGTTGCTCTAAGATCCAGTAATGCCCTTTGTTTCTTTAGGAAGGATAGTGAATAATAAAATCTAATCTTTCCTTGACAATGAGAGATTTCAGAGCCATTTCAGACAATCCGTTCCTGGTGGCCAGAAATATAAATGTGAAAGTAGAAGATAGGAATGCATGTATACTAAGCCCTGGACTTCCCTAAGGAAGATTTTTAACAAGTCCTTCCAAATAAAATACCCAGTCTTTGCAATATTTCTTTAACATTAGAGTATGGACAAGAAATTATCACGAATAGTTTGGCTTTCATTTTTTAACAGGATAAATTACAAGAAGATCTCTCTCATCACAAGTCTTCAAGGAGTCACACTTGGTAGACATATCACCTTGAAAAGAATGACTGCTTCATTATCAGAATCAAGGATGGGGTGGAGGAAAACGGTTTACTGTGTGGGTAAATGAGGGATACAGGGTCTAGCTTCATTCTAGCTTTGAAATCTTTCTTATTTCTCCCATGTAGTGTGTTCTCTCTGTTTCAAATCAGTAAAAGGAATACGCTTTTGTTGTTGTTTGGGGAGGCAGGAGGCATTGGTGGGTCTGTTTGGGAGGTACTATGTTGAGTTGGAGTGTCCTGGAGCTGGGTTACTTGCCCTCCTACCTATCCCAACTTGCTTTGCTGAATGACCTTCGCTGGGTAAGGCCCTCTCTGGCTGAACCACACAGGGCTGCAGATTGATGCCTTCCAACTTACAAGGCATCACCTTCGTGGACATTCAGACCAAGAGTTCCTTCCTTCAGCTATCAACCGTGCAGCCTTTGTTTACTCTTCTTGATTCGGAGGTTTTAGGAGCTGCTTGTCTGAGAGTCTGGTGGCATGGAAAACCAGTTGGGGCACAGCTGGCAGAAGAGTCCAAGTTCTACATCTTGCTTTCCCTTCCCTTCCTCAATTTTCTCTCCTCTCTTAGCCGCTCACTTTCTCCCTCCTGTCTGCCCACTCCTTCCTGCTCCAGGCTCCTCCCCAGTCCGTCTGGATTATTGATTGGAAGTCACCAAATAGTTTCTGTAACCATGTCATCAACGGCTGCCAAGGCTCTTGTCATTATTCCAGCCACACAGAGTAAATGACTGGGGGAAAATGGCATTTTCCAGCTCAGGTGCAAAGCATTCTAAACTGTGTCTGAGCTCGGGTTTTTCATTTCAACTCCCTCTGAAAGTCTTTATGCAAAAGCAGCTTATTCCCAGCAAGTGAGTTATTTCGCAGAACCCCCAGTTTAGATTCTCTTAATTTTCCATATTTCTTTAGTTTGCCCTTGCCCTCCTCCTGCCTGATGTGCCTTACTGAGGAAGTACACAAAGGGATTGTGCAAAGTTAGGGGGCAACTGGCAGGTGGGTTTGCATTTTTCCAGGTTAATTCACTTGATGAAAAGCTGCTGCGGGTGATGTGTCATATATCAAAGGCAGGGCATCAGTAATCTTTGCTCAAGGGCATGGCTAACAGACAGATAGACGGGAGAATGAGATGGAAAAAAGCAACTCATCCTTTTCTGCTAACACCATGAAGGAGATAAAGGAAGATTTATGAGTCATCTCGGACCACATACCAGCAAGCAGCAAACCGTATTTTTCACATGTTCCCAAAATTGGTGGTGGAAGGCAATCTGGTTGTCACTGTGTCCATCCGGTCCTTTAGGAAACAATGGGGTCCTTGAAGGCTGTAGCTGTGGAGTCAGCTCTTTGCCCTTCCTGCAGACAGAGGTGTGTAAGTGTGTACGTGTATGCATGTCTCTGTGTGTGTGTGTGTGTTCAAGGCATTGCTGCTTTCTTTAAGCACATGGTCTGTAGTTTAATACCGTGACCTCTGTAGAATAAAAACACACAAGACTGCCCGAAACAGACATAGCTCTTGGGTCCCAGGTACACAGTGCTGACTCCGTGAAGACTTTGGCAGTTGTCATTCATCTACCTAATTTCTCTCTGGTAACCGCCAGCCTCATGTGTTTACGGCCCTTGGGTGCAAGCAAGGGGAGGAAGAGGAGACTCTTTGTTAGCTGTTTTTCTTCTCTTTTCCTACCTCTGAGATGAGTCAGCCCAAGCCAGATACAGAGAAGGACGCGTAACCCAGGTTAATTTGAATGGGCTGGTTTGTGTGGAGTTACCTGACGCCACCACTTGCTGGAAGTGTTCAGGGTCTTGTTATTCTGGCAGCTCAGCTGCTGGCTGTGGAAGCCTTGTGTGGACAACTGGTGGAAGTGTGGAGCGGCCTCTCACTGTTTCCTCTCCTCAGCCTTGAAAAAGGAACCTGGATCGCAGCAGGATCGCTTCTGCGTTGGTGCCTATTTACTCCCCACGGCAATTGGAAAAGTATTGCAAATTCCAAAAAATTGGTTCTGAATTTTCTCTGAGGTCTCTGCAGTGTGCTCCTTTTTTTTTTTTTGGAGAGGCACACAATTAACATTCCGTGCAGAAGGGCATGATTGATTCTGCACAGTGGTGGCGATATGAGCAAACCTCATTTAGACAGCTGAGTGAAATATACAGGGCGGAAGAATTTATGGGACCCAGAGAAGCTCACGTGCAGAATGAAAAGGAGCCACCTTCCTCTCTTTGCTTCCACCCGTGCATCCTTATTCTTTACTCTCTCCAAATCACTCCCCCTCCAGCCACTGGGGTGCCCACTGTGCGTGGTGGTGCTGCGGAGCCTGACATCACCCAGCAGAGAAGATTGAATGCCACTTAATCATGCAACCCTCCGGTGGGAAGTACAGAGTATGTAATCAGATAGACACGGGGAGCGTGCAGAATTCGTGATGTGAGGAGGGAGGGCAGACGGAGGCTCTAGGGACTGTCCCGCGTCCTAAAAAGTGCTCCCATAAAGGGGTGACTTGTCTGAGTGCTCTAGGCTTCTGTGTTCACCTTTTGCAGGATGGATTATTTGGAGGCTTAGGTGTTTGATTGAGAGGACATAGGCCACTTCCCTGAGAATATTACTGACTGACTTTTGCAAAGTGAGATCCCTGCAGAAACTGGTTCCGTCTAGCTTGCCAAAGTAGGCGAGACACATAGTAGGCTTTCCCCAGTCAGCTCGCCTTTCTCTTTCTTTCCGCCCTCAAACCTAGTTCACTTCCTTTTAATTAGTAAGTCCTAGTGCTGTCAGGAAGACTGATTTCCTTCATTCATCCACCAATGTAAATTAGACCAAAAGCTTTGTAGGCTTCTACTTTAAGGGGCAGTTTGAACTTTAAAAATGTTATTTGATTAGGATCTTTTCCTGATATATTTGTACCTTCTACCTTGGGTGCCTGGGCTGAGGATATAGCTCAGTGACACAAGCACCTGCCTCCCAAGCACAGGGTCCTGAGTTTGACTCCCAGTACCAAATAAATAAATAAATAAACTGTCTTGGGTGCCTATGGTAAAAGATGCCTAAAAGATGTCAAGTCCTAATCCCCAGAGCCTGGATGTTTTCCTTTATAGTGTTTTTGCATATGCAGTTAAGGACATTGAGAGGGGAGATTGTCCTGGATTCTACATATTGGTCCTAAATGTAATCACATGTACCCTTAGGAGGGAAGTGGAGTAGACCTACACACCGAGGAGTGAGTGATGTGAAGATAAAGCAGATGTGGAGATACTGTCTGTGGATATTGGGGCTTTGTGGTCACCAGCTAAGAGTCCCAACAGGCGCCTGAAGCTAGAAGAAATGACAGATATTCTCCTGGAGGCTTCAAGAGAGCATGTCTCAGTGATACTGATTTCAGACTTCTGGCTTCCAGAACTTTAGGAGAATCAATTTCTGTTCACATAAGCCCCAAGGTTTTGGTTATGTGTGACAACAGCAATAGGAGTCAGTTGCAGCATCTGGTCACCCTGATGGTGGTGTCTCAACCTGCCCCTGGACTGGCATAGGTATCAAACAGCCCTTATTGATGTCCATGATAGAAGGGACTGTTATAGGACAGGAAGGAAATAAATTGTTGTGCAGATATCCTTAATCATTTCCCTGCTGAGCATTATCTATTTTATTTCCATAAGAACCTTGTATGTGAGATGAGCTATGATCATCCCCTTTTATGGGGAAGGAACTGACTAGCAGATTGTCACTTACTTAAGGAAAGACACTCAGCCAGTAAACTTTGAAGTTGGGATTGGAATGTAATGTCTCAGATCCTAGCCTAGTATTTTGTTCTCTATACCGTGCTATTATTTTTCATTTTAGTTCACATACCATTTTCAGAGTTTCCAGCCAGAGGCAGACACAGAGGTATTTCTCTTTGTTCCTTTTCTCTGAATGTGCTTGCTCAGTCCCAGCTTCTGTTACATTAGCCTTGTTCAACCTGGAACATGTGAGTGTATGTCATGTCAGATTATGTGACTCTGATAGCCAGGTTGCTCTTTGAAGGTCTTCAACATAAAAGCAACTGTAGTATAACAAGGTGGTACAATGTGATTGTGCATATGTGGGTCTATGTGTGTGAAGGGGGAAGAACAAATATGTGGGATCGGTGTGAGTTGTGAACTCACTGGTACATACCACTTAGGATTTTGTTGAGTAGCTACCAGTATCCTAGACATTCCCTCTAAAGACATCCAGCCTTTCTTGAACTGCCCCATGCCTACAATTCAGAACTGAGCTATCACTGTTGCAAAAATACTTATTCCAAGGTGGAATCTTTTTTTTTTTTTTTTGGTACTGGTAATTGAACTCATGACCTTGCTTATTCCAGGCAGGTGCTGTGCCGCTGAGCTATATCCCTAGCCCAAGGAGGAATCAGATATAGTGGGAGCCAGAACCCAGCAGGTGTGGGCCCAGTGGACATGTCCTATGATAGGTGTGAGATTTGAGGGGCTGTTTGGATTTTTGGAATTGCAATCAGAAATTTGCTTCAGTCTTTGCGCTGTCAGATGGGGGAGCTTAACTGTAGGTGTAGCTAACAGACACACACAAAATCAGTCTCATTGTATGTGGCCATCTTTGCCTCTTCTACAACTTATAAAATCATTTTGGAGGAGCTGTGTATGATACCATCACTTGGATTGCTATTTACAAGAAAGACCTTCCAGATCTGAGAATTATTAAGTGAGAAAATCCCTTAATTGCAACACATTCTGCACCACACAAAAAGACTATATGGCCAAGAAAATTGCCAGTGTTCTGATGATCAGATTTAACAGCTGGAAGACTCCTATTCAAACTACTCTTGGAGTAATAAAGCTGATAATTTTTTTTCACAACTGCTGTGATTGCTGTAATTCTGTTTCTTTAAGATGTCTGTTCTCTATAGTTGAATGCAAACGCACATACTTATTTTTGCTCCATCATTATTATAAGAATCGTGGAAGGGAGGAAGTAAAGCAGTCTTTATTTTATTTTTTAGTTTTTTATATTTCATTTTTTGTCTTCACTGTAAAAAAATTCTCAAGTATCTATCACTCCATATTTTAAAGTTTTCTTTAATGTAACAAAAATGGCTAAGCACCATTGCCAATTTGTTTTCCGTTGCCCAGGCATAGCATCCTGTTTCTTTTGTCTTGTGTCACCACTTAATCACTATATTTTTAAAAGTTTAATTTAGAAATTTTCAGCAGAAAAAACTTTACATATGGTGATGATGGCTACATAACAATGTAGTATACTTAATAGCATTGAACTGTGTACTTAAACATGCTCATGATGGTAAATTTTATGTCATAGGTGTTTTATCACTGTATTAAAAAGTTGTCAATCCATACAGTGAAAAATGCAGAGTGCAAGAAGTCTGTTTCTGTCCCCACTGCTCTTTCTTACAGTTAACAGTTTCTTGTGTAGCCTTCCAGAAACTCTCTGCATAGTCAAAGGGCTACATTTGGAAAGAATTGTGTAAGAGGGAGATGAAACCCAGTTGGCGTGATGGAGGCTGGGGAAGGGAATGATGGATGGGAGAGATGGGTATGTTGATGGGTGTGTTGAGGCTGGTGGTGACCAAGTCCTAATTCAGAACATTTGTGTAAACTCATCTTGCGTGACTCTCAGGCCATGAGATTTCACCAAGGAATAGGGAGCTGGATTGGGAAGTTGTGGGAAGCTAGGCTGAGAAAGTGAATTCCACAGAGTTGCCATTTGCTGTAGTCCAGAGGGAGATAGCTGTGAGTAATGGGGTGAAGTTAAGCAGAGAGGAACTTAGGCTGGGAAAATCAGGACAAATTTCACAATGGGGAGAGTGTGTAGACATGTCCATAGGGAGGCAATAGATACCTTGCCCCTGGAGGGGCTGGAAATAAGACTTGACACAAAGCATGAGAAAATGGATGATAGCGAACCATCCCAGGGGGTTGGTGCGGTGACCGTAATCAGGTTTTCTTCCCTGCCCAGCTTCGGATTCACTGATTCAGTCTCCAGTGATCCAAGGGAGGGAAACAATTGCTTGGAAAATGGCCCAAGAGGATAATGGATATTGACAGCAGATATTGGCTGACTCTCCTGTGGGAATTAGCTCTCTGTAGCCTTCTATCTGTCCATCTGTCCATCTGTCCACCCGTCCATCCATCTATGCATTTCTCCATCCCTCCGCACCATTCATTCATTTATTCATTTAACAGTTTCCCAACACTTTTAAATCCATGTAGAATATTGAAGGTACTTCAAAGAGGCTGATGAGAAAGGTCATCTCAAGTGGAGACATTTTTGCTGAGACGTGTATCGGAGCAAAAAGTCCTGGGGAAGCCCATTGCAGACAGCGTGCACCACCTGTGAAAAGGCTTGGTAGGTTTTGGGCTGGAGAAGACATCGATCTGTGCCCTTAAAAGCAGATGAGGGGGCTTAGAGAGATGGAAGGTGAAGCTGCAGAGGTAGCAGGAGTCAGGGTAGCCAGGGCCTGGAGGGTGTGGAAAAGGGTGGTAAGAATAATGGGATCTGGGCTTGGGTTTTGGAAAGCCAGTAGTTTGTGCTTTTCAGCTTTCTTTGTACATTCCAGGCCCCACTTTTTGGGAGTCAGTTGTGGTTGTCAGACTGAGACGGGGGTTTTTTATAAACAGAGGTGGTACAGGGCTCACGTGGCCAGCTGAGCGCGACAGGGAGCATGCGCAGATCGGGAAAGATGCCTCAGTGTTTGGCGGTGGGCGGGGCCTAAAGAGTTTTGGCATGCATCAGCTTAAATGGAAAGCAACATGTGAGAACAGCTATGGAAAATAAAAGTTCAGAGTTTAATCTTGAAAGCAGAAACTCAAAAATTATAAGCGTATAGAGAGACAGTATCAATACCATGTTCAGTTGCAATTCAGTTGTGATCTAATTCTTAGAACAAGAACATTCAAAATTTGCCCATTAATTTTCTTACAAAATGATGTGCTGGAACCGTATGTCTTTGACTTCATATTCGCTTTTATTTTAAATCATAAAAGTACTGTAGTTTTGTGAAATTAGGACCATATTAATTTTATAAGAGGCTTTCTTAATTTTTGAATATTTGTGTCTCATAAAATTTTGTTATTTTCTTGATTTTTGTCTTTTTTCCATTGGTCTCAGGGTGCATGATGTGGTGGCTGTGGGTGTAATTTGAGCATTTCTCTCCATCATTTCAGCTGAGTTTACAAAACTCCACATTTTCTAAGAAGTTTCAGTTTCTTTTTGCTGTTAATTTGCACTGGAGGCTTATATAACATTTGATCATAGATTTATACCCTTCGTGTAAGCATTAGGGACAGATGGTACTAGGAGGAGATGTTTGGGAGCCAGTTTTATACTAAGGCTGTGAATATTTCAGAGTTACAATGGCTATTGTTTTCCTGTGCAGTCCCAAGCTGAGCTACTGTAAAGGCAATGTTTGGACAATGGGACTCTTCTCTGTTAAAATGTAAGTACTTAAAGTGTGTCTAGCTTTGGAAGAGCACAAAAAATAAAGAATGCGCTGGCTTTCAGGCTGGGGTTCAGGTGTGAGTGTTTCATTTGTTGGAGTGGAGGAAACATCCCTTAGTCATGGTGGTGCCTCACTCAATATGCTCCTCTCAGGTTGGTTTAATTTTTTTTTTTTTTTTTTTTTTTTGTACAGGGTAGGGAAATTAAGCAGGGTTGCACAGATTGGCTAATTTCACACTGGGAAACACATTGGAATTTGGGGCAGATCTGCCAGTGGGCAGGTACACGTCAAACTTAGGGGAAAAAAATAGAAAGTTCTTGTTAAAATAAATCTGTTCAGAACATTATCAAGAACGTTTGTATTCATCTCATCCCAACCTCACCACTATTGACATTTTGGGCTAGAAACTTCTTGGTTGGGGGTCTGTCCCATCCATCAAATGTCATAGCATCTCTGGCCTCTATCCACTTGAAGCCAGTAACAAAACCCTTTGTGACAGCCAAAAGTGACTCCAGATGTCCCCAGATGTTCCTAGGGCTGCACACTGCTCCCGGTTGAGACCTCCTGATCCCAGGATAATATAGTCTCTCCCTCCATGGTAAAGAGGCCGTAGAGTCTTCAGTAGGTGAAGGGAGTGACCATGTCAATTTTGACCTCTTTGATGGGTTCTGAAAACCAGCTTGGCTCTTGGTGCAGAAGGAAGGGGGTTTCTAACTCCTCATGATAAACCTAGAGGGGTCCCACGTGCTCTAGTAGAGCAAGCCTGGCAAGAGGAGGATGCTGGGAGCCGCAGAATTCCAAGTCCCATGGGACTCTGATGAAGCCAGACCTGAGAAGCAATGGGGAAGAGTCTGATGTGCATTTTCCAAGTCCTTGAGTTGAAGATAACTTGAAATCAGGGCTTTGGGCTGGGCTGCTCATTTCTGCCCATCCTGTCCCCAGTGAGTTCTATTTATTTCTGCCTATAAGCTGTTACATAAGCTGCTTTTCTGCTGTAAATACTCCCTGGCCCTCTTTGTGTCTTTCTAAATTAGACACAGTCTCTAAGATCCAGCTAAACTTTGAGCTTTCTCGTGGAGTGTCTTGAACTACATTGAGATCTCACTGCTCCAATCTCCCACTTTGCCACCCAGAACTTTCCCTTGGGCACTCAACCCAAGATAGTATGGCTTCATTATTTTAAGGCTTTGAGTCCCTCTCTTACCTGCTCAGGCATTGTGTAAGCTCCTTTCAGGCATAGTCTGTATGTCTCTTTCTAATCCTCTACAATGTAAGAGCGTAGAGCAGGTGCTCAGTTAACTCTTAAAAGAATTGGTGTAAGGGCTGGGGATTTAGCTCAGCGGCACAGCGCCTGCCTGGCAAGCGTGAGGTCATGAGTTCGATTCCTGGTACCGGAAAAAACAAAAACAAAACAAAAAAAAGAATTGGCGTAAATCAGTTCTCTTGCTCAATTCAGCCTTGTTCATCCTCAGCCTTGTTTGTATCTCCCGGATTCTCACCAGCTCTGGCTCTTTAAATAGTTAAGGAGATAGCACGTTGTTTGACAGTTCTGCAAACATAAAAAAATAATTTAGCTCACACTTAATTTTTATCAGAAGGCAAGTTTAATATTTTCAAGCATTACAATTTTATTTTTAAGTTCTCACATCCTTTCTGTTTCTCTTAATGTCATTTTGGCTTCAAAGGGTATAATTTTGAAATTATGAGTACTGTTGGACTTGTTAGTGTTTCTTCTTTTGTGTATATAATGTTTCAAGAACTGTTGATGGCTAAATGTCATTTTTATACTTTTTGGATTCATAACAGTTCAATTACATTCAAAAACAATTAATAATATTATGTATCTTAGGAATAGCTGTCATGTATCTGGGGGATATGACATACTGTTAGATATTTTAAGTTAAAAGTTCTGTATGCAGGCCAAGTCTGGGGAGATGAAGAGCAGACTGTTTTATAGACAAGCAGAAGGATAGAGTCAATTTATGAGAGCGCGTATTACCATAATGTAACCATGCTTGGAAAATAGTATGTCTTCTCACCTCCAAAAATAAACCAATCATCAGTAGTCTACCTCAAACATTTTTTTTTTCTTTATTTATGGCTGGTTTCATTCTGAAAACGGCAAGACAAAGTGATGGACTTAAAGGAGAAGATATTACCTCTAAATACAAACCACCCAAGGCAGTTTTCCTAGCTTCTTGAGGAAAGCTTTCTCCAGCCAGACATCCTGGCTCTTTGACTTTTAGAATTTAAACTGGGATGAAAACTCTCCATAAAGGGTCATTGTTTTCTAAATGCAGCTATCTAGGCTGGAGGAAAAAGAGACTCTCAAGAATGATGTCAACAGAGGGGAAGGGAGGGAGGATCACAAGGCCCAGCTTGAGCCAGGAAGAGCTTTGTTTGATCTACCTCCCCTCGCTGTGTCCTGGTCTTCTGGAAAGAACTGGTCAGCGGCTATCCTGTCCTAGAAATGAGGCTCTTTGGTTTGGTCTTCTCTTTGGAGATGGCTTGAGGCTTGTCAAGGGGATTGGGTGTGTCCAGTGAACGGTTCTTCTTCTTCTTCTTTTTTTTTTTTTTTGTACTGGGAATTGAACTCCAGACCTTGTGCTTGCTAGGAAGGTGCTGTGCCACTGAGCTATATCCCCAGCCCCCTTTACATTATTTTTATAGAAACAGGTCAGATTTAGATTTTGCAATTCGTTCGGTCTATTCTAAAACAAATTTTCTGCTTATAAATTTTTAAGGTCTTTGGTTTGCAAAGAAATGAATGACAACTCCTCTACCAGTGTTGTGCCCTGAGGTGGGAAGTTCCACCAGTGGGTCACCATTACAGGTCACCACATCCCATGTGGGGCTTAAATGCAGCCAGTAAGAGCCTGACCCAAGGTCCCCCATGGTGTGTGAGTGATACACATGAGGTAACAGCAGTCCTCTTGTTCCCACATCAAGTCTTACATTGTCCATGATGGCAACATTCTTGGCTGACTCTGAGTAGACTTGCTTGCCAGGGGCTCTAGAAACCTCCAGAAGTCTCCAGAAACCTCCAGAAATCTCCAGAAGTCTGCAGCACTCAAGTAGACCTGGAAGGAGGACAAGCGCAGCCCTCAAGATGCTGGCCTAGGATTCCAAGGAGGAAGAAAAGTGTCATGAGCTCATTCCTTTTCCTGGGCACTGGGTCAGCTGAGGAGTTCATTGTGCAAATCAGAAGGTGGTTGTGACTGACTTTAACTTCTGCCGCTGCCTTTCCTGTGGGTGGAGTTAGCCCTGCTCCGACCTCAAGGAGCAGCAGAGAAGCAGCTCTTCCAAACTTGCTTTGTTATGCATGGACTCAGGACCAGATCTGTTCGGTAGTTTGGATGCTGTACAGTGGGAAGAATGCTGTGAGCTGAAGAGGAAACACCTGTTTTATAGCTGCTGCTTCTTGGAAGTTTGGCCCTAGCACGCATAAGAGATGATTCAGCCCAGTGGATCTCAGAGTTCTAGAGATCTTTTGCGAGTAATGGAGCCAGAGGGCCCTTGATCCACCCTCACCCACCTGTTTGGAGTACCTGTAACATAGCCATTGTTTTTCTATTCTGTTGGACTTGATTTGGAAAAAGGGTTCTATGTATTGGTATTGACAAACTTAAAATGCAGTCTTAGTTTACAAAAGGGAAAACTGGGATCCATCGACTAGAAAGAATACAAGGTGGAGATTTGGGGGCTGTTTCCATTCCATCTTAGTTATGTTCTTATCATATTTCCAATTGTAGTTTAAAATTTGTATTCTTATTAGGTACTGAGTACTACTACTTGAGTAAATCACTTGGACCCTGTTAGCAAGAGCATAGCACGCTATACATTATGTCCTGTCTCAGGGAGTAGAGAAGTTCCTATCTCCTGTTTGCCTGTCTTTTATGAAAACATTTTAAACCGCACCTGTTTAAACCTTTCCATAGAAATGTCTGAAAGGTAAACAGTTGGTTTCGGAGCAGCTATAACATGGCATTGTTTAACATGGAGCTCACTGATGGTTGTCTTTAATTACGGCCGTGCTGTCAACCCCTGAAGTCCCTGCTCTTTGTTGTAGATCCGATATGACGTTTGAGGTTTTCAAAGCTGCAGAGATGAAAGAATCAACAGTCAAATATTGCTCATTCCGATACGCCTAGGGAGGGAGGACGGGGGAGGAGGGGACACTGCCCATGAGGGCTGCAGAGCCTGGGAGAGCACGCTGGTGCCCTCTGCTTTTGATGACAGCCTCGAGTGGGGAGCCCTGGTTTACTCTGCTGATGGTGGAGCGGGGCCAGAGCTGGAGGGGGCTGACGTAATTTATTCAGTAACAGTGAACAGGGGCAGGATGGGAGAGCTGGCTGTCTCTGGTCCCTGGCAGTCTGTGTATTAAAGAAGTGAAGCTCCAGTCAGACCCAGCAAGGCTTCCAGGAGGCTTTCCCCAATCCCTTCCATCTCCGTTGTCTCCCACCTGCCGGAGCTGTGTGTTCTGGCCCTCACACGCTGCTGCTATTCAGGCCGTTAGACATGGGGTAGCTCCGTCTCAGGCCAAAGCTGTCCACCAATGGGCCTTGACTCCTGTGATCACTAAGATGTGTCCTCAGCAGCTCTTTTTCTTATATACACAGCTCTGTGCAATTGCAGCAGGGGATTGGCCTCCTGGTCCCCCCAAAAGCTTCTCCTCTTGGAAGGCTGTCCCTTCAGAATCTGTTTAGGGGTAGAAGGATTCTCTGCCAGCTGCCATACTGACCGGAGGTTCACTTTTCTACCACCTCCCCTCACTCCCTCTTGAAAGGTAGTGTGGCCTAATAGCTATGGGAAGGGGCTTGAGAGGCAGGCTGGCAGGATGTGAATTCTGGCCCTGTTACTCAGTAGCTCTGTGATTTTGAGCAAGTTAACCTGGATTCCAGTTTCCTCATTTAAGATGGGAATAATAATAGCGCCTATATTGTAGAGCTGTGAAGACTAAATGAGCTGATATATAGGTAGAATACTTAGAACAGTGCCTAACATGAAGCCAGTGCTACAAATGCCTATTGCATATTTATATATAACATACATACAGTACCTAATACATACGATGCAGTGTATGGCACATCATTTAAATGTTCACACAATTGTAAGAGCAAGTTCTGCTGATTCAGCTGGGAAGGAGCAAGAAATAGACTATTAGTTGATCTATTTCTGGAGAGATCCACCAAACCCCTAGAGTGGAGATGAAGCTCACCTCTTTGCAGTCTGTTCTTTAAGTGTTCTATCTGCTGCCTCGCCTCTGCTCTGAATACACCCCTTAACTGATACTTGCCTATTAATTTGGGAGCATCCATGTCTATTTTCATCACACGAACTTTCTATCCCTCATTTCTGTGTCACAGGTCAGTGAACTTGCGGGAGATACCCCTGGTCAGTGTGGCTTCCTGCTGTAGGGTTTACAAGATAAAACACGATCCTAACCTACCCGGCAGAACTTTTTGGTCAAATTAGAATGAGGATACAAATGAACTCTCTTGAAACTCAGCTAGTTAAAGAGATTGGTAAATCTGCTCTCTATGTTACGGCTACTTCCAAGGAATAGATTAACCACCTGGAGAAGGCTGACCTAGGGAAAAGTCAGAGAATACTTTCTCCCTAAGTGGATGTGAGATCACTGCTGAAGACCATGGTTTCAGACCAACTTAGCTCTCCCCTTGCCCCCAGAAGGGAAGAAGATCTGAGCGGGAGTACACTGGGCTGACCATCGGGGGAAAGGAAGTTTGTATTTATCTGAGAATCAGTGCACTTCACCAAACACATATCTAGAATCCTTTATTCCTCACAGTTGCTGTGGAAAGATGGCCTTGACTCATTTTTTTAAGGCAAGAGAACTAAGACTTTGTGATAATATGTAGCATTTCAAAGTATCATAGCTACGAAGTTTGCAAAGTTGAGAAATTTTAACCCAAATCCACATGACTCTAAAACCATGTGCTCTTTGTACTTCTGTAAGAAAGGGACCATGGCTACTGTTTTTCTTGGTTCATTTTTGGATGAACTTAGTTGGAAAACATTTGCATTCAACCCCTTACCTCCTGTCTCCCACCCCAATAAAAGCAAAAGCTAACTGCCATTGGCTACTACCTTCTCCTCTGGGACCAGCAGAGAAAATAGTGATGTTATCAGTAAAAGCCTAATTACACTACCCAGGGAAAACAAGAAACCTCCCAAACAGTCATATCCAAGCCAAGCAAACCTCTGGGAGAAATTCCTAGGACATTCAGCAAGAACAACCTGAAAGGGCTTTTGAGCAAAAATTGAAGCCAAATGAAAACATTGCATGTTAGCCCTGGGCCCATAAGCAGTCTGAATGGCAGAGCTGGGCATGATGCTTGATTTGGTAGCCATGCTAGGCTTAGCTCTGCAGTTTTAACATGTTAACCTGAAGTCTCAGTGGTTTAACACTGGTTAAGCTTCATTTCCTGCTCACCTTCCGTACTCAGTAAAGGTCATTCTTGGAGGGAGCTGGACTTCATATGGTCGCTCAGGGCTGTGGCTGAAGGAGGACCCTGACATCTTGCTGCTGCACCTGGATCATGAAGCTCCAAGACTGCACGTGACATACAGTGTATTGAATCCCTCCGCCCTCAAGTTCATGTCTGCCTGGAACCTAAGAATGTGTTCTTATTTGGAAACAGTCTTTGCAGATAAAATTACATAAGGCTCTTGAGGTGAAATCCTATTGGACTTAGGTGGATCCTAGATTCAATAACTGGTGTTCTTTTAAGAGAAAGGGAAGGAGGATTTGGACACAGAGACACCTAAGGCCATGTAAAAGCAGAGGCAGAGATAGGAGTTATACTGCCACCAGCCAAGGATTCTGGGAGATACCATGTACCGGAAGAGCACTGACAGAGTTCTCTCCTCTAGTCCTTGGAGGGAATGTGGCCCTGCTCATTGTCTTGGCTATGGATTTCTGATATCCATAAATGGGGAGAATAAATTCCTGTTGTTTTAAATTACCCAGCTTTGAAGTCTGGACAGTGATGCTTTTTTTTTTTTTTTTTTTAGAAATTAAAGGAGGAAAATATTAACAGACCGACAACATTTTACAAAATAGCATAGGATCAGTACAGACATTACAGAGTTACAAACAGAGTGGTAGGGAATTAACAATGCTTATTGTATTACATATTGATATCTTCAATGTAGTTTCTCATGAAAACACATATAGACATACAAAGCTAATCAACCAATGCCTCACTGACAGTTTCTTTCAGCAAGGAAATACAGGACAGTAGAACACCCGTGTTAACTATCCTGCATATACATATATACAAACTTTCTCCTTCTTTCCCTTCTCTTTTCCCATATCCCAGTTATCCTTTACCTATGAGTTCTTTCCTATCAATTCTCAATGTCTATCTATCTCCTAGATTAAATTAACTCTTTCAGGCTTTACACTAGAGAAACAATGCGGTGCTTGCACATGTATGTTTGATTTATTTCGCTTATGAGTATGGTCTCTAGTTGTGACCATTTGCCTATAAAAGCCTCGAGTTTATCTTTCTTTACAGCTGAGTAATATTCCATTATATAAAAGTACCACAATTTTCTTATCCAATCCTCAGTGGATGGACATTTGGGTTGCTTCCACATTTTAGCAATTACAAATTGTGCTGTTATGAACATGGGTGCACATACATCACTGTGATATGATGTTTTTAGATCTTCTGGGAAAATACCCAGCAGGGGGATAGCTGGGTTGAATGGGACCTCTAAACCTAGTTTTCGGAGGAATCTCAAAACTGATTTCCACAGTGGTTTCACCAGTCTGCATTCCCACCAGCAGTGGAGAAGGGTTCCTATATCTCCACAGCCTCGCCAGCATTTGTTATTGTTTGATTTCTTAATGCTAGCCATTCTTACTGGGTTAAGGTGGAATCTCAGTGTTGTTTTAATTTGCATTTCTCGAATGACTAATGATGTTGAACATTTTCTCATATATTTATTTGCCATTTGTATCTCCTTGTCTGAGAAGTGTGTATTCATCTCCACTGCCCATTTTTGGATTGGGTCTTTGAATTTGGAGGGGCTGAAATTTTTTAATTCTTTATATGTTCTAGATAGAAGGCTTTTGTCTGAGGGACAATCAGCTAAAATTTTTTCCAAGTTTGTGGGTTTTCTTTTTACTTTGCTGGTGATTTCTTGACAGTGATGCTTTTTTTTTTGGTTTTTCTCTGGTACCGGGAACCGAACTCATGACCTTGCGCTTGCCAGGCAGGCACTTTGCCGCTGAGCTAAATCCCCAGCCCCTTGACAGTGATGCTTTTAAAGGACAGGCCTCGGAGTGTCCTCCGTCTCTTTCTTTCCTGTGTTAACCAGCACCAGAACTAAGGACAATGAAATGGGATTTGGTGAATGTATAGCATCATCTCAGCCATGCCTGGAGTATGGGTACAGCCCAGGGAGAAAGGGGTGGGGTTCAGGAGTGGAGAGCTACTCCCCTGTGGAGATGCTTCCAGGTGTCACCAGGAGTCCTGAGATGAGTGTCCGTGGGAGCAGGACCAAAGTAAACGAGCATCAGTGAGGGGAGGCAGAGAGCAGGGAAATGTGGCTCTGGAAGCTCAAGTGCGCCATACACAGTGGGCCCCAGGCCCCACTGAAATGAAGCAGGAGGGGTGGCAGAAAAACAGAAGCCACTAACATGGCAAGTGAAGGGTAGGTTCCATGGCCCATCAAGAACCACAGGTACTGGTACCAGTGGGGCCCAGTGTGCGGGCTGGCACTGCCCAGACACTCCTTAGAGGGAGTTGGCAACCCTAGCTGTCCTTCGGAGTGTTGAGGTTCAGTCTCCTTCATCTCTGTATCTTGTTTCTAGCAGAGTAGGTACCCGCTGGGGTTCATTGTGTCCAGCCTTTCGTGTGACATTTCCAAACCATGGGCCCATGCTCACATTCCCTACTTCCTGCTGGAGTACATCTTTAATCCACCTCTAATTTGGACTTCCTCTTGTCCCCACAAGAGCATGGTGGTCTCTTGGGCCTCCAAGCTTTTGTCCCTGGCATTCTTTCCCCAAGTGCTCCCTCTTCCTTTTCCACCTGGGGAAGACTTGCTCTAACAGTGCTCTGTAAAACCCCACTTGCTCCCCCAGGTAGTCAAGACTTTCCTCAATGATGAGAGGACTCATCATTGCTCTTTGGGCTTGACTTACGTGGTGCGGTGATATTGACGTCATTTCTGTGTTTGTCTCTCACTTTCCTTGACTGAGACACTTTCTCTTTCAGTCCCAATGCCTGCTTCCTAATAACCTCTTATAAATTTTTGTTGTGGAAGAAATGTCAGTTGCAAAAGCAACTACTAAGAGTTCTAAGAAAATAGAGCTGATTTTATGATTATTGGTTAATTGGTTATTGATTTATTATTCACCCTGAGAAATGCAGGTGGTACAAACAAATAACAAAAAAAGATCAAAATAGGTTGGAGCATCCCCTTTGAGGAGAATAACAGTAACCATAGAGAACCTACCTGTATTGATTTATGAAGTGCTTTAATGTTAATGTAGTTTTATTTGTTCTGATTGCCATACAGTGAAGGAAGTAAGGCTGAAAATTGTCCACGAGAGGCTCCAGAAAAAGGTGTGCATTGCATAAGGAGAGGAGGAAAGAAGGGGATGGGGTCCAGCTCTGAGAAACTTGCTTTATTTCAATTTTCATTTTTATTTATTTATTTATTTTTTCAACTTTTGTTTTAAAATATCCACAGGTGACTCTGCAAGGTCATCCCCATTTTGTGGATGGAATAGTAGAGGGTCGGGGAGGTTATTTGTTGCAAAGCCTTTAGGTAAGAAGTAGCGGAGACAGTGTTCTGGAGCAGGCTTTCTCTTTTTCTGAATCCTCATCTCTTTCCTTTACCCTGTTTCTGGGTCACCACTGGGGCCCTAGGGTAACTGCAGAAAAGGTTCTGGCAATGTTTTGGCTGTCCCTACCTCTCCCACTGTGGGGGAATTTGTCAGAGGATTAGAACCACGGTTTTTTTTTTTTTTTTTTTTTCATACCCTCTCCCTTATGAAACTCTGGAGATCCGTATAGTCCATCTCTGCAAGATTTGAAAGGAATCGCTGATGACCTGCTGAGGTATTTTCATTTTGTTCTTGGAAATGATTAATCCTGAGGCTTTGTGATAGCTCTTGTCACAAATAACCTTCCTTAATCCATAATTTTCCCACTCCCTGTAAAGTAATATTTTGCATTTAAGAAATAAAAACAAGCAAAATAGTTCTGCTGTGAGGATCTTTATATATATGTGTGTGTGTAATATATATATGTATATATTGCTGACCAAGATCTACATCCACCTGAAGTGGATTAAAAGTGGCCTTTTTTATTTAAAAAAAAAAAAAGCTCAGTTTATTTCTGCGAATCTCTGGCTCTTTTGTGTTTTTTAACCATCACTCTAATTAGCGGATGGAGCAAACGATTTCTGTTTATTTTTAATGTCTGACTTTTTTTTCCAGGAATGTCTTCTACTTTGTATTCAGTCATTTAGGGTCCCCCGAGGCAGAAGGAAGTCAATCTTTTCAGCCTGAGGTCTGCGGGGATCAGGCGATTCGGGATAGAGAGGACGTCGCTAGGCTTGGGAACTCCACACTCCTGAGCTCTTCGACTCCTGGTTCTTGTGGCCAGGACGTTTCAGGGAGGGTCAAAGTAAACCAAGGACATTTTTAAGAAGAGGACTGGGGAAACTGCAGGCAGATGTCCCTCGATTACTGTGCGGGAAGAGGATCCGACCGAGAGACCCGCGGCGCTCGCTTGTTGAGAGCCCCTAGCCAGGGCCTGTGCGCTCGCCTTTCGGTTTTATTCTTTCTCCCTTGCCCCCAGAGCCATGGCCTACCTGCTGTTGCTCTCATGCCTCTTGCCAACAGTGGCATCTGCTCAGTGTAGCCATCAAGAATTTGAATGTCAATATCTTTGCCTTGAAATGAATGGAAAAGTATTTGTCACTCAGCGGCAATCATTCTTCAAATAAAAGGTTAGCCAGACAGGGCCCTTAATCAAAGAGTCGGTCTTTTCTGTCAGCAGTGCCTTTTAAATAGCAATGATGAAGGCTGGCTGTCAGGGTAGGACTTGATGAGCGAGATGATTGATCTGCATAAATCATTTTCTTTTAACATTGTCAGTGAAGAGTAAATTGGCGGGACATTTTGGGTATTAGCAGTGTTGAAATTAATATGCACTCTCCTAGGTGTGTCCTGGCTCACATCGTCCTCATAAAAGAAGGTAGAAATGAAAAGGAGGCTTTCAGGGCGTGCTTTGTTCCAACAAGAAAGTTGCCCTGTTCTTATTGCTGTGGTCATCATCTTGCATGCTAAATTCGGAAGCTGAGTGTGTAGCACATTTTACAAGCTCCGAAAGGAATCTAGTTAATTTGGGAATTAGCTAGAGTCAGTAGCATTTAACAACCAGTAAATCTGTAAAGACTCTGCTCAGAGGGAAAAAAGAAGTCTAAGAATGGTTTCTGGTTTTAAAGGATAGGGTGCCTACTACTCAGCGTGCTGCTGCAGAAATAGCCTCAGCTTTAGGCCAGGGATTGGTCTGAGTCCCTTGCAGGTGCCGTCCCTGGTAGGTGTCTCCTTAACCTTGATGTAAATATTAACCTTTCTGAGTCTGGTTTTTTTTTTTGTTGTTGTTCTCTAAAAATCAGATTCCCTTGATTACTTTTGGTGGTTTTCAGTGTTAAAAGAAGAATGGAGGTGAGCACACGGAGTGCGTTACCAGCGTGCGGTGAGCGAGGGCTTAGTAAATGTGAATCGCTACACTTTCTTTGCATCAAACAAACGGCCCCAAACCCAGCAGACCAGCTGAGGTGTTCATATCAAGAACATGTCCGTGTGATCAAAATAAGCAGTGAATTTCCAGTTTTGGGTCACTCGTCTGCATGGTGGGGTGTCTTACGGACATTTTTTATATCAAAAAACATTGTGAGGAGCAGAAAAAATACCTAATTGCTAAACACGGGGGAATAGGGACTGAGGTGGGAGGAACAAGGAGAAAAACGGGTCCCAGGACACACGGTTTTTGTCACTGTTACTCTAGATCACACGTCTGCGTTTATCTTGTTCAACTCTGAAGTGACCTATACATCATAGCGTTGAGATTCAAAGCAGGGCCACTGGAGCCAACTTTCTGGATTCAGATCCCAAATCTTCCACTTTAATTGCTGAGTGACTACAGGCAGGAGAGGTCATTGCCTCCCTGAGTTTTCTCAACTCTTTAGAGGAGGCGTAGTCATAGTATTTATCTTACAGTGTTGTTAGGATGACTGAGTTAATACATAAGAACTACAAAGCAATGAAAAGGGCACCTGCATACATACCCATATTAAATGTGATCACCATGAATAATTTACTGGGTAGCTGAGAAAGGTAGATAATGCTGAATCTCCGCTGGGCCAGGTGTGTCAAAAGGAAGAACTATGTTTCGATAGAGGAGTGCACAATGATGGTGAAATACTATTTTTGTTTTGGACAAACTTCCCTGGTGGAGGAATTCAGAGCCGGGGAGATTCTGAAACGCTCCCTATTGGAGCTGGACAGTCACTGTTGCTGCAGGGATGGCTCGTGGCCCTCCCTGGGTCACCTCTGCTCACTGTAAGAGTGGTGTCTGATTGATGGTCCTGTAGACAAAACTGGTACAGAAAGCTTTTAGTTTTTCTGGCTTAATTAAAACAATTTCTTGATTAAGTAATTCATTGAGAAATAGACTTCAGAGAAGGTTCTGATGAATATTTTTTACTTGCTTGTTTGAAGGCAAAGGTTGGACACTGTCTGCTTAGCTGGGTTCTCTGGGTGCCTCCTGAAATAGTAAAACCCACATCAGTCTCTGCTTGTAGGCCTGAAGTGTAGGTATGCCAAAGCCTCTGGAATACGTGCCTGATGCATATGCATAACTGCCCGGTGTTTCTAGGGGCATACTGTGTCCTAGGAACTTGAGTTACGTCCATTCTTGAAAATTTGCCCATTTTTTCAGGCTTGTTTTTGGCTCAGTGGATGATTTGCATTTGGACTCTTGCCTTTTTCTTCACTAGCATCTACACTGACCCCTTTTAGTTTCCTTCTGCACTATGAGAGAAGTTGCCTCCAGTCAGTTCCACAGAAATATTCACTAACACTGGTGACTGTGTGGGAATTCTTGAATGGGTCTGGAGGCAGTCACCAAAGTCCCCCTATCTCAGATGTGCCAGCAGTGGAGATTAGAGATCTCACTAGTCTCCCCTCTTTGGGAGTGCCACATTAAACACTAAGCATAGTCATGATGCTGCTTTTGGGAAGAAACCATCCTATATTTTTTCCAGGGGCCCGATGGCTATGTTTGAGAATTTCCCTGTGGCTCTGGTTTGCAATGCCTTTGGGCTCCAGAAGTGATAATACTGTACTGTTAGATTCCTTCCTGATTCTGTCTTTATTAGACAAAGCACAGCCTGTGTTATCTAGCTGGATACCTAATGGAGTTCAGCCATATTGGGTGTGATATTCTGCTCAAGATTAATTTCAGGTAATGAAGATCTAAAACAAGGTGTTTAAGAGTCCCCTAATGTTTCATTTACAGCAATCTATCAAAACAATAGATATTTAGCCTTCTTTATTGGATATGAAACATTAATTTAAAGCCAGTGCTACTTTTTCTTTTAAATACTAACATCAACTACACGTTTCTTGCTGTAAGCACCTCTGACACCTGCCTTCAATTCCACCAGGCATCATGAAAAATCTGACACCGTCTCCCAGGGGACGCTCATCATGGACTTAGTCTTAGGTTATGGTTCTCTGGCTCCTTGAACGACCGACCAGCCCTCTCCTGGCATTGCTTGGACCTTGGCAGATGACAAGCAGGCTCCATGAACAAACATTCACTGACATACACTGTGTTCAGCACGCTGCTGACACTGTGAGAGTCAGGACCTTGAAGGGCCAAAAGTGGCCTCAACTTGCCTGTGTATAAAATGCCGGAGAAAAGATGTCTTAGCCCAAGGCACAGTCTTTATTGCTCCCAAGTTAGTTTTTTGTTTCCAGTTAGGAACTGATAAAGCCTAGAAAAATCTAAGCTGCTTTTCCTCATAACACTTCCTCATTTTTAATATTATGAAAAACACACATTTTCATTGACTCTAATGAGTAGGAACTGTCTGTTGCTTACCCTCTCAGAGCCCATATTTTGGTATTTGAGGTCCTAGAAAAAGTGCCGAGGCACCTAAATGATATTTATGTAGTATTTGTTAGTGAATTCATGCTGAAAGGATGAACAATTTCTACTTTTTCTTTTCAACAGGGTGATCTATAACTGTTCAGTATTTTCATTTCCCTCACTTCATTTGCTTTCTCTTTCTTTTATTGTAATATATGCACTAGGATCATGTTGTTTACCACCCATTGTTCACTGGTTTCCTCTATGGAATACATTCTTTCTGTTTTTTCTTTTTTTTTCTAGCTTAAATCATACCTTTTAGAGCCAAGTCTTTCTGACCCATAAGCTCTGAGTAATTTTTCCACTGCTCTTTGCTTTCTCTCCTTTGTATTCATAACCAAAAAGGTTCCAATGTGTCTACAATGCTTGGACATAGGTGGAGGTTCTCTAGGCACTTGAAGCTACATGAAGCCCATTTTTCTTTCAGATCACAGCATCTTCAAGAACAGAGGCCGGTCCTTAGGGTCTCTCCCATAGCACACACCCTTCTCCTGCCCACACAGGGTATACTAAAAGCCTAGTGACTTGACGTGGTCTACAAAGACGAATCTTAAGTAGATTTAGCAGTTATTTTGTGTGAGGCAGGGCAGAAGAATCACACAATGATTGCTTTTCCAATATGTCACTCTCAGTGAAACTGTTGTGACTACCTGGGGAGATATGACCATGAAGACCCCATTAGGTTTGTCTCTGCTCTCCCTGAAGACTTTCTTACCCGCCAGGGTGCTGTTGGCATCCCTGTCTTATGGTACCTTCTGTCCAGGGGCTTGGATGACTCCTGTATTTTGTGATACTATTGCATTCTTGGTGGTTTGATACTCTGTTTTCCACTTCTTTGTTACCATCTCTAGGGTTCCCTTAATAGGAACACCTTAATTGGGATCCCCTGCTGTTTGAACCAGAGGATGGTATCTTCCTGCCTCCACTATCAGGCTACCTAGGTATATCCCTGGGTTGGAGACACCAGCCTCCCAGTACTACCTGGGATTTCCCCCATTACCTGCTGTGTGTTTCACCTAAGCTTTATCTCAGGAGGCTTTTGAATCTTTTTGGCCATTAGTGAACCTGGTTGGATTCTAATAGAACCCTTTCGTTTTCGGGATGTGCCCACATTACTGATTTATGTACCTGACTAGTGATTTCCCTTGGTCTCCTCCCCTCCAGGATATACACATATTGTTATCAGAATTGGCAACCTGGAAATATTTGATTCTTTAAGTTTTTTTGGGCTGTTTTTATTTGAACATATTGCTGGAATAAAACATTCTCAGTGTAAAAGATACAAGTAATATAGATGTAACAGTAAAGTTTGAGAGTTTCTGAACTAAGTAGGTAGCATGTAATAGAAAACCAAAGTAGCAGTGGCTTAACATGAGAATTTTAGTTTCTTTTTTTGTTTGTTTGTTTGTTTGTTTGTTTGTTTTTTGGCTTGTTTCTGGTACCGGGAATCAAACTCACGACTTTGCGCTTGCCAGGCAGGTGCTGTGCTGCTGTGCTAAATCCCCAGCCCTGAGAATTTTAGTTTCTTTCCAAAAGAGCAGCCCACAGGTACCAGGCCAAAGCTCTCATGTTAGCCTTGGGAGGTCAAGAGAGACAGGCTTCTCTTGTTTTGCTACGCCTTCTGTCCTGCATCCACAGCCTTAGCTGCCACTTTCATTTTCTGAGTGTTTTCATGGTTCAAGGTAACTAATAGTGCCCCGTTCCTATTATCCACATTCTAAACAGGAAGTAGGATGAAGCAAATAGGGAAAGCACCTGCCTGCCGTCTGTCCTGTTTTTAAGGAGGGCCACATTTGTTCATATCTTACTGGTTGCCTGGGCAGTCATATACCAAAGCTAGCTCATCTTAGGTTGTGAAAGTCAAGTGTTAGATTTTTCAGGATTTTTTCCAACTCCGTTGTCCTCAACATGGTAGCTTGAATTGGTCACAGTGGGAGAATTGATCTCACAGAAATTAGGGCAAGAGGGAGGTTTTTGTTAACCATTTATCAGCACTCAACTGACCTTGGTGGCAGGGCAGGATAGGGATGCATTGCCACCCAGCATAACATCAGAGAAGGGAGAGGGAATAGCAGCTAAGCAAAGGACTCTTCACTCTATTCTGCCCACGCTGTATTCCACAGAGGAGATCTACTTCCCTTCTTTAGTTTGTTCACTCTTGAGTCCTTTTCAGATTGTGCAGCAGTAAACATCTTTACATGCTGTGTATCTTTCTGCGTATGAGCTTGTGATTCTGGATGACAGCTTCTTTGAGGTGGCTTTTCTGATCAAAGGCTGTGCCCACATCTTACCTCTTTACGATGAGAGCTTACTAGGCATCTGGTTTGTTTCCTCCTAACACAATGTAGCGGTGGTGAGTGTGGATTTTGGAACCAGACACACTGGCTGTGAACACTAATTCTGACACTTCCTAGCTGTGTGACTTTGGTCATATTGTTAGATCTCGAAGTCCTTAACTTTTCCCCTGTAAAATGGAGAGGGCAGATACGGTGTATTTCTGTAGGGGTTCTGTGACAATGAGGTAAGACTGTAACTACAAGACACTGATAGCAGAACCCACAATAAGTGGTAACTGAGAGCTTCTGCTCGTGGAGAGACGTGTATCTCTTTTTAGAGAGAATAAAAGCAGGAAAGTGGCCTCGAACCCTAAATATAGTTAATGTGGGTTGTAAGTGTGCACATCAGATAGAAAAATGATGGATGTTTAAGCAGAGCCCGGAAAATTATTATTATTATGATGAGGATGATGACCCCATGGGCAGGTGGATAAGCTAATTGAAGGTTAGGAAAACCTCAGAGTAAATCAAGCATGTCTCCAATTCTTAAGCACACATTACAATTATATTTAAAATCATCTTTATGACTCTTCAGTTACATTTCTTTTATGTATCAGATGCTTCAGATATGAAACTTGACAAAAATCAACATAAATGTTCTTTTTCTCCCTCAACGATATTGAACATTGCACAGATGTGTAGTTAAGTATTTATTATGAACATGCAAATATTGATGTCCCCAAGGCCCGTTCTTTGATTTTCAAACTGCTGCTGCTATATTTGGAATTGTTGATTAATACTGGTCCTTGCTCTGACACACAGCATGTCTGACTTCAGGGCCACTGAGAGCAGCATCAAGAAGAAAGACACTGAGGCTTGATATTCACACGGGTGGACAATATTTGAGGATGGAAATTGCTTTGGGACAGTGGCGGGAAGCAACCAAATGCATGAGATGGTTAAGGCTGTGCCTAGCCCAGAGCTCTGCACATGGTAGATTCTCAGTAAATCTTTGCTTGCTTAGTTAAAGAGACAGAAACTATGGAGAAGAAGCAACTATAATGAAAAAGAATTCCACATTATCCTAGAATAGGATTTCTCTTTGATTGCGCTGCTACCATTTTGGTCCAGATAGGTATTGGTTGAGGGGGTGTCCTTTCATTATAAGATGATTACCAGCATCCTGGAAGTCTATCAACCAGGTTCTAGAACATAACTCTCCCCAGGTGGTGATCACAAAAATTGTCTTCGGCTGTCATTAAAATCTCAGAGAAAGAGGTAGAACTACTCTCAGTTGAGAACCACTCGTCTAGAAAAAAGGTAAGTAAGTTAATGTGTATTAAATATTACATATACCAGACATTTAGCTTAATTAATTCTTTCAATAATCCTGAGTTTTAGGTATTGCTGAAGTCATTTTTTTTTTTTTCAGAAAGTGGATTTAGGATTCAGAAAGGCTGCTAAGGACCTATCTCTCGCTCAGACAGATGGGTCTGATTCCCAGTATGATGGTCTTTCTTGCAGTTCTTGCCCTCCAAGCAATCTGACTTAAGCATCAAGCAGCATGAGGGCATATGCTCTTCCTCTTCTTGGTGCTTAGGCTCAGGCTTCAGTTTCTTAAAAAACACTGCCAAAGGCACTGTTCTCAAAGGAGAGCGGACAGCCTACATTTGAGTTATTGGGTTGATTGGATTTATGCTTTGCTGGGGATGTGACCTGGCCCATTCCCCAGTGGAGGACCATAAGCAAAGAGATGTTTAGTCTTAGCATTTCATAGGTTACGAATTTTGAGGGGGAACTCAAGGCACGTCCCAGAGGAGTTTGTCTGGGCAGGAAACTACCCAAGAGCTGGGATATCTTCTCTGGAGAAGGTGACTTTGGTGCTATGCTTTTTGCAAATATTTAGTGAACCAAATGGGCTTTTCTTTTGGAGAACACTGCAGCTATTTGCCTATATGATGCTCCTGTGGTTAACCCAGCAGGGTTGAAGTCTTGTTTACAACAGAAAGCTCTGGGTGCTGACTTTATGAGGCACAGTATGGGGGCAGAGCCTCTCTTTCACCATTTTATGACACACTGGTCCTTAGAGGAGAATTCTGATGTGCAGAATTGTGTAGTGGTGAAGATCATAACCTCTTAGAGCCTCATGCAAACAGTGTTCTAAGTTATTTTCTTAACATAGTTGGAGTGGAATGGGGGATCAGGAAAGGAAGGGATAAAATTGTTAATTCCACCTCCCCTTTTCTACCATCAAGAGACCATAAACCAATAAAAGAACTAAATGTTGGCAATCTATAAAATTCCATAAGTGGTAATAAAGAAAAACTGAAACTATATTGATATACAACCAAACAAGGTAATTATCATTATTTTTTAATAAAGCCATTTATCATCAATAAATACCAAGGGAAATAGGAAAAATTACAAACACAACAATGCCATCTTCCATAATTATAGCTATTAACAATTTAAAGCATAATTATATAAGGGCAAAAAACTTTTAGGAAATCTTTATGCTGTTTTCTGCACAGGGAAGTCAAATTTTCACATTCCCAAGTGTTCAGGACTCTCTACCTGTCCTAACGGGGTGGGTAGATGCCCGTCACAACTTCCAGTAGCTTGTTTTCTAATGAACTTTCATTTGCATCCCTCTGGTCTTTCCATTTCCAAGTTGGCCAGCAGCGTGGAGAAAGGGATGGAATCCAGGACAATAGCATGCACGTTAATTATCTGCCCACTTCCTGGGTGTCACCAGTCCAGAGGACCTTGTTTAGCAGAAACGTCCATTTGGGGGATCCAGGGTTTTGTTTATCTCTGGAACAAATCCCGATAGAGCAGTTACTCTTGCTTTAGTGTCCGTGTTTCAGGCCTTCCTTGGGGATACAGATGGGTAGTTTTTTTTCTTTTTGCTGTTGAGCATCTTGCACCTTCAAAGGGAGCAGGCCCATGTGCTGTCAGTGTTGTGTAGCAGAGTGAGAAGAGGGTGCCTCTGAGCCCACAAGCCAGCCTGGGAGGAATCCTGGCTCTGCCACTTCCACCCATAGGAACTTGCACAGATTCATTCATCTCCTTCTGCCTCAATATTATTACATGTAAAATGGAGATAATCTTAGTGTGTGCCTGAGGATTCTTATGAGGCCTAAATGAGTTAATATAGAAGAATGTTTAGAAAACTGCCTGCCTCCTAATGAATAAGTTAAGGTCATTTAGCCCGATGGGATCAGTACTGTGACTTGGTACTTTGGGTCTGGCCCAATTGCAGCAGTCTAGGGAGT
Source organism: Chinchilla lanigera (assembly GCF_000276665.1). Taxonomy (NCBI): domain Eukaryota; kingdom Metazoa; phylum Chordata; class Mammalia; order Rodentia; family Chinchillidae; genus Chinchilla; species Chinchilla lanigera. The sequence goes on along the minus strand of NW_004955437.1, from coordinate 16,367,628 downwards.
TTGGTAGTTGGGTCTGATGCGATGGTAGTACATTTCCCTTTGCCTGGTGGTCACAGAAGGTCCAGTGGACAAGATAATGACTGTGCTGTCTTAGAGGGTGAGAATAATAGGACAGGGCATCCCAACCGTGGAGACCACAGAGAGAGAGAATGGAATTTAGAAACAGCCACTTCTTGGAGCCTGACAAAGTTGAACGGGTGTCAGAGAGACATGAAACAGCAGTCATCGGTACAGGCTGGGTCACAGAGTCTTGATCTCTTCTTAAGGACAGGAGGGCCCTATTGAAAGATGGAGCATCAAGTGACGGATAGTCAGATTTGCTGTCGAGATCCACCATGAAAGGTGTGCCACCTCCTCTCTAGCAGGAGGAGTCAGAGGCAACTTTTGGAATTTTTATGATTAGAACTCCTACCCAGAAGGGCAGTATTTCAGCAGGGCCATGCGAGTTTGTTGAAAATAAACACCTGGGCTTATTGGTTCCTGGGTTAATTGTGGTAGTCATTAGTGCTGTTTGGCAAGTATCCTAGCTCTCCTCCACTTCCAGGCCTATGGATAAACAAACAGTGGGCTTGTGAATGGGCTCTTGTGAATAGGTCTGGCCCAGGAGTTAAAAGGAAAAGTGACTTGTTGCTTTGGAGTCACATCATTTAGTTGCTGATCAAAGATCCTAGACCTTGTTCTTTTTTCTCGGTCAGACACCAGTGTCATTCCAGATAGAGTCCTCTCCTACAGCCGGGCACGCCAGTGTGAAGGATTGGGCGCAGAGCTCCCAGCTGGCTCTTGATTAGCATGGAGAATGCATGAGAAAGCAACCCTTGCAGTTTTAAGACAGGGATCTGCAAACTTTTTCTATAAAGGGGGATATATACAGCATTTTAGATGTTCCATCTACGGACGATTTAGTGTCTGTCACCAGCTCCTCAACTCTGTCCTTGGAATGGGAAAGAAGCTATGGAAAAATATATGAACAAAGGGCGTGGCTGTGTGCCAATAACCTTATGTTTACAAAGGCAGGGAGCAGGCTGCACTTGGCTGCAGGCTTACTGCTGCTTAAGGCGCCGAGATTTGGTGGCTGTTTGTTACAGCATAATCATTATCCTTCACTGGCGATCTGCTCAACTTCCTTTTCTTCTTAAAATTTGCAGGGGTCTTCTGCATGCTGTTCGGTGATTATAGTAAACATATATACTATGCAACCAGACTTCAATCGTTTCCATCATTTCAACTTCCTTTTATACCTTAGTAGGCAACTCCCATGGGCAGCCACATTCATGGACTTCATATAAACGGGGTGGTGGAGCAGTTACACCCTTGTTTTTTTTATTCCAATTTGTTATTTATGAGATTCACCTATGGGGTGCATATCAGAAATCTCTTTCATTGTACAAATATATAAGAATCTACTTTCTTGTTGATGGGAATTTCAGTTGTTTATAGTTTTAGGTTATTATGGATGAAGCTGGTGTGATTGTTGGTGTGAACCTTTTGTGTAGACCTAGGTTTGTATGTCTGTAGGATAAATACCTGTAAATGCAATTGCTAGGTTAAGGGATGGGTGTAAGTTTAGACTGACGGTGACTGACAAATAGCTCACCAGTGTGATTGTGCGTTTACAGTCTCACTCGCAATGTTTGAGAGTTGCAGGTGCTGTACATCCTCTCCAAGGTTTGCTGTTGACAGTTTTTTAAGCTGTATGTAGTCCAGTAGACATGAAGTAGTATCTCATTGTGGTTTTAATTTGTATTTTTCTGATGACTACTGATGCTGAGTGTCTTTCTATCAGTTTACGGAGCATCCTTAGCGAATGGGCTGTTGAAGCATATTGGTCTTTCAAGTCACTTGTTTGTCAGTGGTTTCTGGTTACGGCTTCTTCCATGTATTTACACCTGTACCTATATTTATTTCAAATATTCCTTTCAGTCTTCAGTTTCCTTAGTGGTGCTTTTTTGACTAGCAGAAGGTTTTATTTTAGTAAGTGCTAACCTCTCTGTCTCTGTTTCTCTGTAGTACTGAAGGTAGACCCCAGGGCCTTTGCACTGAGCTACATACCCAGCCCTTTTTATTTTTTGTTAATTAATTAATTGTCTTTATTGAGACAGGGTCTCACTATGAAATTCAGGCTGACCCTGAGCTCACTTTGTAGCGCAGGCTGGTCTCAAATTTGCAATGATCCTCCTGCCTCAGTCTCCTGAGTGCTGGGATTACAGGTGTGTGCCACCATACCTGGCTTCTTTTTTATTTTGAAACAGGTTCTTGCTAAAGTGCTAAGTTTTCTGGGCAAGGATTGACCTTATAGTGTCCCTGTTTGAGCTTTCCAGAGTGCTAGAATTATAAATGTATGCCTGGAGGCCTTTCTGTGTTCTACAAAATGACCAACTTCCTTGAGTTTGTGAGATATTCTGTGTTTTCTGCTATAATATTTAGAAGTTTGGCTTTTATGTTTAGGTCTTTGATACATGTTAAATAAATTTGCATATATGTGAGTTGAGACTAGAGATTCATTGTTGTTTCATAGGTTTGTCTACTTGCTCCACTTATTTATCTGTTCACTCCATTTATTCAACTGCATCCCTCCACTGAAGTATTTTGGAAATTTTATCAAAAAATAATTGGCCATATGTGGTCTATTTTTTGATTATTTGTCCTATTTTATTGATCTATTTTTCTAGTCTATGACAATACAATCCTGTCTTATTTACTGTAAGCTTTATTATAAGTCTTGAAACCAAGAAATGTAAACTCTCCAAATTTGTACTTATTTTCAGTAGTATTTTTTTTTTCCTCTTGAAGGTCTTTTGTTTTTCCAAATAAATGAGAATCGACATGTATGTTTGTTTAGAAAAGGAGACCGTGTAGTTCCTCTCTCACTGTCTTGTTCTCTCTTGCTTTTACTCTGGGGTGTGTGTGTGTGTGTGTGTGTGTGTGTGTGTGTGTGTTGTGGGATGCTGGATGCTAAACACAGAACCTTTTCACTAAGTTTTTATCTCCAGCCCCTTTTTATTTCTTGAGACAGAATCTTGCTAAGTTGTTCAGGCTAGGCTTTGAACTGGTGCTCCTCCTGCCCCAGCCTCCCAGAATGCTGGGATCACAACTCTGTACCTCCACACCTGGCTTCCAGTGGGGTTTTCATTTTACAGAAAATTGATATCTTAATAAAGTTGTTTTATAATTCATAAAAGTATTTCATTTTCAGATGTTTATAGTTTTTGTAGAGGTGTTATACATATTTGTTAATTTTTTATATTACTTGTGTTTTGAATGCCAGAATAAGGATTGTAAAAAGCCTTAGTTTATAGTTCTTTGCTTCTAGTATATAGAAATATGATTGATTTTTTTGTGTATTGCCAGTTTCCAAGATGAGCATGGAGGTGCACACCTGTGATCTCAGCACTTGGGAGGCTGAGGCAGAAGGATTTCTATGAGTTCAAGACCAGCCTGGGCTACATAAGAAAGTACAGTGCCAGGGTACACTACATAGTGAGACCCTGTCTCAAAAACAAACACACATGCACACGCACACACACACACACACAAACAAAAAAATCAAAACAAAAATGAAACAGTTTCCAACAACTTTGCTAAATTCACTTAGTATTTCTTTCTTTTTGGCTCATAAGGAAGCTCTGGATAAACAATCATGTTGTCTAGGAATAAAAAGTTTACTTCTTAATTTTCAACTTTATGCCTTCAAGTTCTTGCCTCATTGGGATTTCTCGAGCCTACAGCATAGTGCTGAGTAGAAGCAGGAAGGAAAGACCCTGCTTCCTTGTCTTCAGTCTTTGAAGGAAAATCTTCAACATTTTGCCATACTGCTTACATGCTCTTTATTAGATTGAGGGAGTTCCCTTCTATTCTTAGTTTATCATGAATGAATTTTGAATTTTTTCTGATGGTTTCTTTGCTCCTACTGGTCATATGGATCTCCATCTGTTAATATAATGAATGCAACACTGATTTTTCAAATGTTAAACTCACCTTGTATCTTAGTCACTTTCTTCTCGGTGGGACTCAATATCTGATACCCACAACTCTAAGGAGGAAAGGTTTATTTTGGTTCACAGTTTGTAGAGATTTCAGTACATAGTTCCCTGGCTCCAAGGCAGGGCAGCATGGCAGAAGGGTATGGCAGAGGAGAATTGTTCATGGCATAGCAGGCAGGAAAGTAGACAGAGAGATCAAGGAAGGAGGAGGGCAATAGACCCTTCCAGGCCACGCCCCCAATGACCCACCTCCTCCCACCAGGGTCACAGTTAGCTATAAAGTTATCAGTAAGCTAAGCCACATGAGCACCATGCCCCCATGATCCAGTCACCTCCTCAAAGCCCAATCTATATAAGCATTTGAGACTTTGGGGGATATCTACATATAAACCATAACACCTTGCTTTTTTGGAATATGCATCAGTTGGTCATGAAGCATTATCTTTCTTATTTATTTCAGGATTCAGTTTAATATTATTTTGTAAAGGCTTTCAAATCTATAGTCTTATGGAAGATTTTCTATTATGTCCTTTTTTTGTAATGTGTTAGTCAGATTTGAGTATAAATGTAGATACCAATATTAAGATGAAGTGGGAAATATTCATTTCTCCTTTACATTTTAAAAGAGCTTGTGTAATTTTGGTATTGTTTTTCTTAGACTTTTGGTAGAATTTATCAATGAAATCCTTTGGATCTGTTGATTTCCTTTGCAGGAAGTTTTAAACAAATATAAATTCAATTTACTTAATAATATAGGACTGATGGGAGTTTTTATTTCTTCTTATGACAGTTTTGTTAAACAGTGTTTTTAATGGAGTTTTTCATTTTGTCTAACTTATTGAATTTAGTGGCATTGGCTTATTTATAATATTATCTTATTATCTATAGCTGCTTCTGTATTTTTTCCTGTTCATTCTTCCTATAGGTTTTTTTCACTTGAGTAGATTTAAAGGAGTTGCTCTTGGTTGTATAGTAAGTTTGTATTTAACTTTTTAAGGAAGTGCCAAAGTAGCAGCACCACTTTACATTACCACTATCTATGTGTGAGGGCTCAAATTTCTCTATATCGTTCCATTTGTTATTGATTATTGTTGGTGTAATGTTGATTTTTGGTGTAAAGGTTCATCTCGTGATTTCAGTTTGAATTTCTCTAATGACTAGTGATGTAGAACATGTTTCACATGCTTATTGGCCATCCACATGTGACTTCCTTCAGGAAATATCTATTCATATATATTGCTCTTTTTAAAGTTTGGGTGCTTATCTTCTTTTCATTGAGCTATAAGTATTCCCTATATTGTGGATAAAATCCTTTCCTAATATATAATTTGCAAATATTTTCTCCCAGTCTATGGTTTGTCTTGGAACTAAAGTTTTTAATATTGACAAAGTCTAACTTATCAATATTTTTCTCTTTTACATATGCTTTTGGTATTTTACATGAGAAATCTTTGTCTAACCCAAGGTCATAAAGATTTTTCTCCTGGGTTCACCAGTTTTACTAATGTTTAAAAGAACCAGCTTTTCCTTTTGTTAATCTTCCCTATTGTTAGTCTTTTATTTTATTGATTTATCCTCTTTTTACTTACTTTGCTATTTTTTTTAAGCTTATTAACATGGAAACTTACATAATGGCATTTAAATTTCATTTTTATAAAAGTTTATATTTAAAGCTATAAACTTTCTTGTTAAGAATCACTTCAGCTGCATCCATCAATTTTTCTATATTGTGCTTTTACTTATGTGGCACTGAAATATTTTCAAAATTTTCTTGTGATTCCTTTTTTGATCTATGACTTTTCAGAATTGAGCTGTTTAGTTTTTCAATTATATGTGTTGAACTCAGTTCTGTTTTTCTCAGAGAATGTACTCTTTAAGAGCTCAAATTTTTAAATGTATTGAGATTTGTCTCATGGTATAGCATATGGTCTATGTTCATGTATGTACCATGTATACTGGCCCATGGTGTGCATTCTGCAGTTATTTGGTATAATGTTTTATAAAAACTGATCAGGTTAATATTTGTAGAATTGTGTTCAAATCTATTATATCTTTAACTGAAGTTTGTTTTATTGAATAGTTCTATTTGTTACTGAAAAGGGAGTTTTACTCCTTTAACCATAATTGTGGATTGTCAACTTTTCCTTTTCAATATTTGTAGTTTTTTCATCATCTACTTTGAAGCTGTGCATGTGAGTGCTGACACACTTGTGAAATTCCTGATATTCTGATCCTTTAATAATTATGATATATCTCTCTTTAAATCTCTAGTAATGCTTTGTCTTCCTATTTACTTTTCTGATTTAATAGTGGCTGTACCATCTTTTTGATATTCATGTTTTCCCAGCATATGTGTTTTCTTTTAATTTTCAACCCCTTTGCATATTTATATTATAAATGCATGCTTGTAGATAACATTCGGATCGGTTTGTGTGTTTTACTTAGATTGATGATCTTTTCCTTTTAATCATCGTGTTTAGTCAGTTATGTTGTATATCATTATTAATATATTTGTGCTAGGTCTACAGTTTTGCAAGGTATTTTCTGTTTGTCTTATCTGCTTTTGGTTTTTCTGCTCTTATTTTTGCCTTCTTTTGAATAAATTGAACACAGTTTAGCATTATATTTTCATTCTTCTCATGGTTTTTTAAGCAATTTTGTTCTTAGTATTCCCTTTAGAGATTAAAATTTGTACCCTCAACTTTGCTTAATTTTCAGCCTACTCAGTTATTATTTTGGAATTTAACATAAATGTAGCAGTCTAAATTCCATTCTATCTTCCCTTCATTTTTTGTGCTATTTTGTCATACATTTTGCATCTACATAACAATAAATACTGTGATACATTGTTATCATTTTAGTATCAAACTGTCAGTTAACATTTTAAAAGATTAAGAGATAAGGTATTCTTTTATATACATTTTTACATAAGTGTTTACAATTTCAGATACTCTTCGTTTTTCCCTTCTATCTGGTAGCACTTATCTTAACAGATAAGAGAAGCATAATTTAGTGTAGAGGAGGTCTATGGATGACAAATTCCCTTAGTGTTTGTTGTAGTTCAAATCTTAAATCTCTTCCTAAGGCCCACATACTAAAAGCTTGGTCACCCACCTATGGCGCTATGGGGAGGTAATGAACCATTTAGGAGGTGGAACCTAGAGAGAGGAAGTGAGGTCATTGAGGGCATGCCCTACAAGGGGATATTGGGACCCTGACAGCTTCCTCTCTTTGCTTCCTGGGTACCATGAGGTGAGCAGCTTTGCTCTACCACCCATTCCCCACCATGATGTTCTCCTTCACTACAGTCCCAAAGCACCAGGGCTAAACTACCACACATTCAAAACCTCTGAGCCATGAGGCAAAATAATCCTTTCCTAGTTTTAAGTTACTTTTCTCAGGTATTTTATCACAGCAATACAAACCTGATTGATGCTCTATTCATCTCTGTAAGACTTTGAACATTTGAATTTTTGAGGGACATTTTTGTTACATATTTTTGTTACATAGTTTTTTCCCCCTTCAGTATTTTAAAGATGTATTTCAAGGGTCTTCTAACATCTATTGTTTTTAATGATGAATCAGCTATCAATTATTTTGTTGCTTCCCTCAAGTAATGGTCTTTGTCTTCTGGATATTTTTAAGATTTTCTTTTTATATTGGATATTCAGAATCTCAGTGTGGTTTTCTTTCTAGTTATCCTACTTGAAGTTTGAGAAGCCTTTTTGATTAGCTTTGCCTAGATTTGGGGAAATATTTCTCAATTCTCTGTTCAAATACTATGTTTGCCTCATTCTTCTTCCTTTCCAGGATTGTAATTACACATATGTTAGACATGAAATTGTTCCATATCTGATGGAGGCTCTGATATTTTAGACTATTTTTAATCTTTGTTCTTCAGATTGGGTAAAATGTTTTAACCTCTCTGCTAATAATACTGACCTTGCTTCAAGTTGACTTGTCCTTCCTTGCACACTCCGACCAAAATTTCCATTTGCTAATGAAGACCACTCAGTGAATTTTTTTCATTTCAAATATTTTCATTCAGTTATAAAATTTACCTTCATTTTTCCTTAGTAGTTTAAATTTTTCTGTTGAGATTCCCCCAATTTCTTTATTCTTTATAACCCTCTTTTCCTTGAAGTTCTTAAAAATGTATGGTAGATACTTTAAATTCTTTGTTTCCTTAATTTGGGTTATCTGAAGATCATTTTTTAATTGCTTCATTTTTATTTTTATTGTGAGTTACATGTTTACGTTTCTTCATAGGTTTGATATTTTTCATTGAGTTAATACAGGATAGAGATTTTGAATTCTCTTCTGTGAGAAGTATTAACTTTTGTTCTAGATTCGTCTTTGCACTTCAGTTACTGGCTATGTTGGATTGAGGTGGCTTGTCTGTACACCTTACCAGGGCAGCTCTGTTTCAATTTTGCAATTGATCTTAGTGCAAAGTCATGGTTCTGAGGCACAGTTACACTTTTACAGTGTCTCCTTTCAGGGGCTGTGATGCAAATCTTTAAGTATTTACCAAGCACCTTTACTTTGTTAAAATTAGTGCTCCAAACTCCAGCTCCCTGTGATGGACACCTTAGGAAAGATCTGGTATTGTTTTCAACCTTTCACCTGTTTATTTCTGCCCAGCTTCTTGGACTTCACCTGTGTACCTGTCAGGAGTAAGCCTAGATTTGAAAGGGGGAATACGCAGATGTCTTCCCTTGTCACTCGGTCTCTTCAGGGATTTCCCTTCCCAACTTTCAATCACTTTAAGTGAGGTATCTCTCACCTCACTTTTCTGATCTCACTTCTCAAGCCAGTGAGACTAGATATTTCTTCTTGAGTTCTGGGTCCTCTGCTTGATGCAGGGTGTGGAGTGGCCTGAAGAAAAAAAGCCATATTAAACATGGATGTCACCTGATACAGTTTCTGTCTTTAAGGACCACTGGATTTTCCTCCACTTTCACCTGCTTCATCAGTTCTCCAGTTCCTCCCAGTAGCTGTTGATATTTCCCTAGAGTTTATAATCTGGATCTGTGATGGCGAATTTAAAAGTGATTTCATCCTTACCTAAGAAGAACTCCCATATCTAGATTTCCTGTATTCTCTTGTGGGGCTCAACATGGCGCCAGCAAGAAGGACACATTCCTGGTGTTCTCACTGTTCTTTTTTTGGTGATGTGGAATGTTTTAATTATGTAGACTCTTTCCAGTGAGCAAGGCTCTTTCAGCTAAATCTCTGCCTCATTTCACCTCTATTTTTCATGGTGACAGTCTTCTAGTAAGAATGCCCTCTCTGCTTACTGTGAAATCTTTAGCTCTGCTCACTGAAGAGAGTTGGCATTAAAGTAGCTCTGCATGTGACTAATTTCATCGTTGGTTTTTGCTTGCATACCTAGTTTCATCCATCCATCCATCCATCCATCCATCCATCCATCCATCCATCCATTCATCTACTCCTTCATCAGTTACGGCTTAAGAGCCTACTGGGCATGAGGCACAGTTTTGGGTGTTGTCATTCAGCAGGGAGTAAGACAAAGGCATCACCTCATAGAGCTTCCTTTGTAGTTGGAGGAAATAAATGTAAATAATAAATAGTGGCCAACTTGTGATGAATATTATAAAGAAAATAAAGTGTACCTGGGAGCTTGTGAGGGTGTTTATGTGTGTGTTTTGCTGGAGAGAGCATGTTCAACTGGGGCTTCCCTGGGGAGGATGATAATCATGAGACTGGAGGGTCAGACAGTCTTTCTGGGAGCACCCAGCAAAAAGAAAACAGCAGTTGCAAAGAAGTCCTGAACAAGACTCTGAGGCATGAGCTGGGTCAGCAACAAGGAGGCCCTGGCTGCAATGAAGTTTACATGTGGAGGTCCTTGCAAGCCACGGAGAGAAGTTTGGCATTTGCTTTGAGTGTGAAGGGAAGCTGGTGGATGGTTTCATGTAGGGGAGTAAGGTCATCTGACTTCTTTCTCAGAGTCTAGAGGGGCAAAGGCCGGAAGCAGGGCAATGCGTTAGGAAGGACTTATGGTGGGGAGATGCCATGATGGTTGACCTGGATTCAGTGAAATTACTTGCTGGGAATTTTCTATGTGCAGGGCATGATGCTGCCCTCCTAATCAGCTGTGTCCCTTGGCAAGAGACACAGCTTGCAGACCTTCATAGAAAAGCACACATGATAGGGAGACAGGAGTAGGGAGGCAGCCCTCGTGTAAAGCTTTGGGTGTGGTGAAGCATTTGATCATGTGTGCATATAGCCACATACCTAGCTCTGTAAGTCACTGCACATGTCATCTGGCTAATGTCCACTAGTGATTAGCTAATTACAAGCCTGCCATTCTGCCCTTGGGCTGACAGCTGGTTTGTTTTACCAATGGCAGTGTCTTTGGTAGAGCTCCTTTATCACATTAAAAAGGGTATTTTTTTAAAAAGCGATAGTTTCAAGAACAAAGAGGATTAGACAAACACTGTTTAATGAAAAAAAAAAAAAAAACAAGCTCAGTACCTGGCACATAGTAAGTGTTTAATAAATGGTGCTTGAAATTAGATTTACTGTTTTGATTGATAATAAATACTCTACCAATTTAATATATTAAAAGCCCCTAGGGAGAATACCAATCATCAGTTAAATAAATATTGTATTAGACTGAAGCCAAGTAGAAACTCATATACATTTGCTTGATTTATTAATTACTAATTAATTAAAAACTTATTTGCTATCCTGTCCAGATGCATGCACTAATGTGTTACCTGTATCTGCATATTACCAGTTCCTTTTCCTTCAGCCGCCTCCCCCGTCTCCTTTCTTCCACTCCTGCTGCCATGTACTGAGAGCTAAACAGTGGTCATGACTCCTGTCCTGGCACGTTTTGTACCAAGAGTCCTGCCACCCTTCAGTTGAGTGTGGAGAGAGGGTCCAGCCTGAGAGGCAGCTATTTGCATCATAACTTGGCCTTAGCCCCATGACCTGGGTGCTCTGAGGTGCTTTACCAAACCTTGCCGAGGCTTGATTCACTCATTTTTGCCCAAGTGGAGAGGGTGGTGCAGTTTTCAGGCTTTGACGGTGGGCAAGGTCACACGGAGAGCTCAGGATACGGCCCCTCTTCTATGCATGAGGAAACAGAGTCTAAGTATTGCCTGGATTTACCCAGGGAGACACAGCCATTTAGCCTTTCACATTTGGCCTGCCTGTGTCCTGCTTTTGTTAAAAGGGAAAAGGCCAGGGTAGCTGGGTTCCATGAGGCCATCGTGAGAGGTGACGTCACGGTGTGGTTTGGAGCTCAGTCCCTGGACCCAGACTGCCTGCATATCAACTCTGGCTATTCTACTTCCTTGCCCTGTGCAATCATGTAAATTATTATTATTATTATTATTATTATTATTATATTTGCAGTACTGGGGATTGATTGAACCCAAGCCCTTCACTCTGAGTTACATCCCCAGCCCTTTTTTATTTTTTATTTTGAGATAGGGTCTCACTAAGGGTTGAGTTTCCTAGGCTGGGCTTAACCTTAGGATCATCCTGCCTCAGCTTCCCAGAAACCTGGGATTACAGAGGTGCACCGTCATGCCCAGGAACTATGCAAATTATTTGACCTCTCTGTGCCTCAGTTTCCTCCCCTGTAAGACGGAGTTAGTAATGCTATCTTTTGCACAGAGCTGTGAGGAGAAAATTAGCTCCCTTGTGCAGAGTGCTTGGAGCAGGGACTGGCGCATAGCAGCTGTGCCTAGGTATTTTCTGTTAATATTTGCGTCGATTGTGAAATATAATCAGGCGTTTCTAAGAGGTGGTCTTTTCAGCAGCATCCTCTCCAAGTGCCTGTTTCCCGAGCGGGGGCTCAGACTCCCACCCTCCCCTGTACAGTCTTGTTTTTGTTGTGGGGGAGCACGGTGCACCCCTTTCCCTGCAGCTCAGTCACTGCCAGCCTCTGCCCTCTCGTCTCCCCCGGCGCCCCCGGCTCCCCTCTGTGTCTGCTCTGCCTTCTGCTGACCCACCTGCAGCTCCTGTCAGGTCAAGGACCCGAGGCCGTCACGGGGTGCCCAGACAGCGTGTCATGTCCCGGCGCTGCTGTACATCTTGTTTCAGAGATATTTTGCTGTAATGCTCTGTGACCTTTTCCATTGAGTGAGGTAGTTGGAGAGGCACTCAGTGAGGGAAAATTGAGCTGTTTTATTCCTCCCCCAGGAGGCTCCTGTTTCCTTTCCACCATTCATTTGAAAGCTATCATTTTCTTGATTTTATAGCTGAAAAACACCATTGATTCACTGGGTGTTAGATGCTAAGAGTTCTCCTATTGACATGCCTATTGACAGTTTTCAGTATATTCTGCGTCTGATTATCACTCTTGGCTAAATGATACACCTTGTAGACTTGAGCGATGGAGTCGATAGCTCTCACCACATTGTTCTAGCGGGGCCTATTGAGCCCAGTGTCAAGGCCAGGTGATTTATGTGATCAGAAAGAAAATTTCTGTTGGTGTGCTGCATAATTAAAGCAAGCGTGGAGTGACTGGTGACAAAAAATCAGGTCTGCCGATGTCATCCCGAAATGAGGAGAGATTTCTCTAGTAAGCAGCTGCGACAGTGAGGAATCTCTCTTGGCATCTTTTGTTTTGCAATTTTCAAGGGTTCGATTTTCCTCCTGCCTTTGGCTGAGGGTTCCTCCTGTCTGCCTTCCTGCCGCCTGCTGTTCAAAGCCCCAGTACGTGTGCTGTTGGTTCCAAGAACTGGGGCTCTGGGGTCCCCTCTGGGAGGAGTTGACTGTTGGGGAATATGTGTGTGTGTTGGGGGTGGGTTCATAGGACTTAGGTTAGTAGCAGCTCGCATTTGCAATTAGGGAAGATGGGTGGCTTCCCGAGAAGCCTGTCCTTCGTACCAGCCAGTCTGAGTTTTGTTGGTCAAGGCTAAACGTTGCGAAGGGTGTTTTCTCTGTGCATAGAGGAGTGGTCCCTGCATCTGAGGATGTATTCCAGGAGGAGTTGTCAGGGATTCTGTCTCACTCCCAGCAGGAACACTGGGGAAGCGTGAGCCTGCAGGAACAACTCTGGTGGGAAGCAAACCCCTTCCCCTCTGTGATGTTTTCATTTATGTTCATCACAGTCATGCTTAGGAAGTCCACAGGATCACAGAGCCTATCTTCTCCAGGGCTGACGGACTGAGGATTTCCTGGGAGGCCAGAGTCAAGGGATTTGTCTCCAGGGACTTCTGCGTCCTCACCTGTGGAGTGAGCAGTGTCCCGTTTAGTCCTAAAATACTATCACTAGGAGATCGTTGGGAGGTGAAAGGTGTCATGCCGAGTAGCGCCCCCTGCAGGGATTCACTGGCAAGGCCAGAAATCCTCGAGAGCAGAGCTTTGGGTGGGCTGTTTATCCAAGATGCATGGCCTTCAGCTTCATGCAGAAGGAAAGAACCTTGGAGATTAACATGTATTAGCAGGAGACATTTTGTGCTGAGCATCTGAATCAAGTCACAGATGTTCCTAGAGACCTGGGTTGGGCAATGAATTTGGCCTGGTGGCTGAAAAACCAGGAGGAGAACTGGACTTTGGTGTCAGTGGGTGTTTGGGACTGTGAGGGGTCAGGATTCTGAGATTGTAGTGAGGGGATTTTGAGATCAGGGAAAGCAGACACTACTTTCTTGGAGACTGGGTGCCTTGTATGATTTCTGTTACCATCAGATTTTTTGAATGAGACAGAGAGAGAGACAGACAGATACATTGACTGACTTTTTTCACCTTTGGAAATTTTTTAAACACCAAAGCTTCTTGACTACTTTGTTATTTTTGAGGATATACTGTTGTTTTATAAATGGAGCCGTAGTACTTTGTCATAGCCCTTAAGAAAACCATGAAGCTTAGGTTCCCTGAAAACTCAAAGTAACTCTGTCCACTTTGCCTTGTGTTCATTGCTTATGTTCTTGTTAATCTGGACTAGTTCCCAATCTGTGGATGGCCTTGATAAGGGGAGACCTTCCTCTGTAAATATCAAAAGGGCTGAACACTCTGGTAGGACTATGGATTTTCTTCCCGTCTGTCTGTAATGATGACTGCACTTGTCTCTCCAAGGACTCCTCAGCACGTTAATATGTTGTTAATGCAGGTGAGACCCCCAGAAGATTCTGGGTGACAGGTCAGGGTCAGGTTGACCACTTGTCTATTGAGCTTTATTTTTTTTTTTTCCATTCTTGCTTTGACAAATGGTTCGACTTAGAAGCCCCAAGTGTCTCCTTGCAAAGTGCAGGCCACAAACATTACCCGTGCTGGCGCGACATGGTGGGTGTGTTGTGTGCTTGGGCCTCTACAATTTAACCACAGTCGATTTATTTTAAACATCGGAAATGGGAGAAAAGAAGCCACCTTGGCATTCTTTGGCCACACTGCTCTTCCTGGTGTGTGTCTTAGGCTGTTAAGGTTCCCCCCCCCTCTCCTCTCCCTCGCTGGGGGCATCACACCGTGGATTTTCGGGCAGTAGGAAAATTGCTCTGGTTAGGTGGACGCAGCATTTGACTTTCTCCAAACTGCTCCTGGCTTCTGCTTGTGTCCATCCTGGGATCCCCGTGGGGCTGAGCACGCAGAGTATGTCCTTGCCCCTCAATTCATTGTGACTGTTGCTGGAGGTTGCTCCTGTGGCTGTCATTGCTCTAAATCCCTGCAAGTGGAGAGAGCTTGTACGACAGGGTGCGCAGTGAGCATATGGCTGGGGTTCCTGTGGGCAAGGGAGGGGGCACTGCGGTGCAGAAGCGGGCGGAAGCAGCCTTGCCCTCCGGGACTGTCAGGAGAGGTAGAGCCCGACCGAGCAAGGGGGAGGCACAGCCGAGCAGACAGGGCCCGGTCCGGGCAGCCCCAGGCTCTCCTGCCGAGGGATGGGGCAGAATGGCCTACGTTGCCCAGCTGCAGCGGAGCGTCCGGAATTTGCTGTTTCCCCCAAGCAACCCAATTCTTTAAAACGGCAAATTATTATTTTTGCTCCTTTCTGTCTTTGGGATTGTTTATGCACCTCAAATGAGCTGTAAAGGGAATTTTGTGCATTCGACAAACTTTTCCTCTCAAGGAGGCAGGTTGGAGAAAGGAGTGCCGTCACATTAAATGCCCGCTTTTGTGCTTTTCATTCAGCCTGGTGAACAGGCGCCTAAAATGGCAGGGGATTAAATTGATGTAATGACAAGAATGTATATAGGAGGCGGTGAGAATGGGGCCGAATAATGCCAAGGCTTCACCATATTCCGGTGTTCTTTGATCTGCCTGCGACGGAAAACATAATGTACCTGTATTTATGTTGATGGTAAGTAGGAAATGTGTAAACAGAGCCATGTCACTTTTGCTAGTCTTTGAGTTGGAATTAAATAGCGACCCATTTGGAGCAGTGGACGTATTTCTGAGTAATGAGTTAAGTGCAGTTTTGGGGCATTCGGATCTCATTGTGTACTACAATAAGAGAGTTTTCGTTGCTCAATTGGATTCCTGTTACAGAGGTACACAGTGCGTGGGCATCTGTGAATTATTCATTTGTGAAAGGGCATTCTTCTTAGTTTTAGGAAAACTCACCTTTGTCTTGGTGAATTTAAACAGTCACAACCGCAGCCCGGTTTGGAGTAAACACCTCCTTTTTTCAGGCTCGGGCTTTGATGCCGGAGAGCTGCAGCTGAGATGTTCCTGCCTTCTGGAGAAATACATATGTGTCTTTCATCTGGGAAATGTCTTTCTGGGGCAGTACCAGCTGGAAGATGTCAGCTGAGATGACCAAACACTTGATCAATTGATGAGGGGTGCGTCAAAGGTGGCCGAAAGCCATTTATATGCGGCGTGTTTGAAAGCTCTTTGAAAAGTCTGCTGTGCTTCACACGCATTTGGATAATAGGAAGGCGTATTTTCATTAGGCATATTTTAACATATTGTTCCAAAGAAGAGGTGTTAGGCCGTGCTCAAACTTTGCGTGTTTTTCTTCTTCTTGTCTTTTTGTATATAGCTAGAGAATCATTTTTATGCAATTATTTGAGTAATGATGTTCACACTTTTTATGGTGAAGAGCTGCCCTAATTTTCTTCAAGCACTGCTTTTATCACCTCCGCACTTGCTGCAGGAAAAAGTGAAGGCTGTAGCCTGGGGGCTTTCCGGAGGGTTTGTTGGTTGGTTTTGTTTTGTGGTACTGGGAACTGAACTCAGGGCCTTCACACGGAGCTACAGCCCCAGTCTTTTTGTTTTTTTTTTTTTTTTAAACTTTTTATTTTGAGACAGGGTTTTGCTAAATCATTAAGTCACCCAGGCCAGACTCATACTTTTGATTCTCCTGCCTCCCGCTTCCAGGGTGCTGGGCATGCCTGACTTCTTTCCACAGTTTTGACTGCTCTGTGAAGATTCCTGGTGCTGGGATGTTCGGCCCTTCATTTAGTCCCGTTCCGGGCCACACAATAATGCTTTGTTTGCTCTGTACTGTTCCTGGTATTAGAGGGGCTGCGCTCCTCTATTTCCTGTTCTCCAGATGAGGCTCATTCTCAAGCAAAGAGCTCATTCTCGTTTCCCCAGAGCCGCCCCTCCGTCCTCCATAGTCCCATCTCCTAGTTGTGGACCTAGTCTATCAGCAACTGTCAACAGGAATTATCCATCACCACAATGCGTGGTTACTACCGCTTCTCTGCTGGGTTGTGCACTTCATAGTGTAGGATAATAACGATGATGATGGAGATAATAATAACATTCCTTCACCCAACTTTTACTGATTGCCTGGTGCATACTTGGGTGTGGTAATCAAAGATCAGCCCCGGACCCTGGATTCATGGTGCTTTGATTCTAGTGAAGAAGATAAAACATCCAATGGTCACCCATGTTCATGTGTCTGTGTTGTCTGTGGCAGGTGGGTGTCTGTGGTACTAGGACAGATTGTGAGGGGGAATTGGACTGATTAGAGAAGGTCAGCAAAGGCAGGACTGGCTGCAGAATTTTCAGGGCCCAATGCAAAATGCAAATGCAGAGCCACTTGTTTAAACATTACTATGAATTTCAAGATGGTGACAGTACAGTGTTAAATCAGGGGGGGCATTCCTTCTAACTGTGGAGGGAGCGCATGCACCCATGCCCCTGTGCTTCCTTGAAGAGGGCCTGGCCTGAAGCAGTGGTGTTTAATCTGAGATGTGAGCACAGGAGAGAGCAGAAAGATGTTCCCAGTGGCAGAAATGGCATTAGCAGAGCCTTGGGTAGGAAGGAGGCTGGCATGTGTAGAAAGTAGACAGATGCCAGTGTGGCCGGGTGTGCAGGGCCAGGAAAAGTATGACAAGGAGGACAGGGCCGTACACAGGTGATGGCTAAGCAGAACCCTCCAAGTTGCTGTTGTGTCTTCTATGAGCCCCACGCAGTTACTGAAGTGTCTTACACAGGGGTTATCAAAGTCAGGTGCGCAGCATGGACTGTGAGTAGGTGGCAGAGGGACGGGAGGGTGCCACTGGGAATGTGCTGGAACTGTCCAGCTGACAGACCATAGGGACTTGGTCCAGGACTGTGGTGGTGGAGGCAGAGTAGAAAGCACAGAGGCCTAAGGAGGAGACCGAAGCAGTAGGGCTTCGTGGAATGGGATGGAAGGAACAAAAACTCCCAAAGATGACCTTTCAGTTTTGGCTTTCAGCCATGGAGTCGGTCCTGTGAAATCATCGATGTTCTGCCATTTTGATCTGCAGAAATAATAATTTCATTTGACACAGTCTAATAAAGGAATAGTTAGTAGGACCTTCTCCTATACTGGGAACCCTTACAGGATCAGGTAGGATTTGATTTGCTTTTGCTTTGGTGGCAGAGGGTTTGAGACATATTGTCTTTGAAGCACCTTTGAACTCTCTAAAGAGGATGAGAAGAGAGTGACTGCCTGCTTTGGTCTGCACCTTCAAGGAAGGATTTGAGCAGGAGACAAAACTCTGCTAAAGCAGATGCCTTGTGAGCATCTTACCAGGCTTACTTTGTTTAAAATTAGCAACCATCCTTCATGGACTGCGTCTTTGTACTTTCTTTCCAGATTACATGGTGGCTCAGAGAGGATAATTAACTGGCCCAAGGTCTCACACTTACCAAGTGCAGGAGCTGGGCATTGAAGTATGGTAACTTCAGTACAGGACCCTAGTACGTAGCCACCATGCACACTGCCTTTCCAGAGGTTTCCTCACACCACGGTTCAGGACATTGTATTGAAAAAGTCTTTAGGAATGTCTTATTGAGGAAACACATGTAACATATTTGATGGAAATAGCAGTATATTCGCTTCTTTGGAGGAGATTTTTAAGAGGTCTGAAGGCCCCAAAGATCGATGGAATTTCAAATGGTTGGGTCCCTGGTTATTCTCCTGACCGCATTCTAGGTCTGGACTTCGTGGAGAACCTTCCTTGACGATGTAGAACCTTCTTGCAGATCAATCAATGGGTGATGATGAATTAAGCTTCTCCTGCAATGTCTTGGGGTATATTTTGTAGCATTTTGGCATTTTAAGAGTAAGAGCTTGTGCCAGTGCCCCTGGGAGCTATGATCCTGGATGCTGGCTCAGAATCCTTCTCAACACCATGCCCCTGTCTGTTTGTGGCTAACAAACCTGACATCCAGGGAGACGTTACTCCCAAAATCAGAGCTAACCTGCAAGAGCAAACCCGTTTGCTTATCAAATCAAATAGATTAGATTCTAGTTTAGCCCCTGTACAGCTAAGGAACAGAGGGCCTGGGAAACAGTGACCTGCTTACTACCTGATGGAGCGCCCACTGCATCCCTTAATGAGAACCCTTCCCCAAGAGCAGATCCATTTGTTGTATCAGCTCATTCAGCAACATGGAGCACTGCTACTTGTGTGCATGAATTTTTCATTGGCTGTTGTTCCCCGGGAAATTCCCTCACGATGAATGTGGACAGTGAATTGAGAGATGTGGATTACACTTTATTAGGGCTGTCTTTTGATACACTGAGTATTTACTTTAGGCTTCTTGGTGTCCTCTGTTATGCCCACCCTGGAAACAGAGCCTTTTATTCTCTTTGCCCTTGATGTTGAAGTGAAGCATATTGTTTCCCTTTAGGATGCCATTAAAAGTCGATGATGACCTTTACAATGACTAATAGTTTTCATGGGGCTTTAATTGTGATTTTTTTTTCCTTTTTGGCAGAGCAGCTTCAGTGTGCTTCGTATGTCTTTTGTATCAAGGAATCAATAAAAACTGCCGCCTTTTGTTGATGCTATAGGAGATTTTATGCTGATGACAAGGGATTTGATTTAATATTCTCTTTAAATAAGATCAACAGTGCTGCAGTTATAAACTCTTCGGAAAACTGTCAAGCACATCAGTGTAGCATGAAACAAAAAGTTAGTGCTGGGTATAAATTAGCACATGCAGTGCATCTTTGGGAGGGGTGGTAGGTATTTATGATTGTATGTTAAAATAGATACATCTAGAGATTTCTTTCTGCTCTTGTGACCATAAGTAGGAAATGCAGAGAGCAGCATTTCATTACCATTACCTTCAAAACTGCAAAGTTTCTTTGCCAGTTAATGATTTTCTGGGGCAATTCTAGATGTGGTGACATGATATAAACAGGTATTTATGATCTGTGATACAATCCTTAGTGAGTATGGATTTATAGTTAAATGGTGTAGTGGGAATCCAGCCGACAATTATTGACAGAGCTTCTGGAATCTATATTTTGTTTGTTTCTATTATTCACACACACTTTCTTTCCGAGCCTGATGATCTGTGTAGTCTGTTTCCTAGGTTACTTGAGAGGTGAGTGGATGACTTAGAAATTCAGGGACATACGTTCTGTGTGCTTGGGGGCAAGTGGGACACTATGTCCTGGTACCTGTTCTCCAATATGTTGCCATTTGCATCTAATGATGATGAAGTTATATGAGCATTCTGCCTTTCTCTCTCTCTCTTGCTCTTTCTCTCTTTTTTTTTTTACTCTATTCCAGATCAACAGGGAAACCAGTAGGAGCAAACAGAGTGAGCTCTGTGCATGGCTTTAGGTTGCACAGTGTCAGGGGAGAGCCTAGAGCTTCCTAAATGAGAGTCACTGGGCTTCCTGGAACAACAGCAGCCAGGTGGGGGTGTCACCCATGTTACAGATACTCTGGGTAGCTTGGGTCATGTCAGAGGCTGAGAACCAGGCAAAGCTGAGGTCAGGTGGTCCAAAGATAGTGTGGTGTCTAGCACTCTGGGAAGATGAAATAGAACTGCTGACAGCCCTGGGAGAGCCCAGGAGGTCACTAACGGTATGCATTTTCTCCTGGAAGAAATTCCCTCAGCAGTGCCTGTAGTGTCCACCCACAGGGAGAAACACCAGCCCAGACAGTCCGCAAGTGTGCTACCTAGACTGCCTACCTACATCTCAATCAGCTGGGACTCCAGTCAGAACCTCTAGAGGAGACATTGTCTGTATTTGTAAAATCTGTCCAGCTAACAAAAGTATCAAACCATTGCTCCATGCATAGAAGACTTTCCAAGCTGGAACAAATTTAGATCTCCTTTTCACTTTTTCTAAAAGCTTGAGTTTTATATTGGGAGATAGCGATATTGTTTGGGCAGATCTTAGGTGGAGATTCTTTACTTCACAGGTTTACTTGAGTAACTGATAGTCTAAAAAAATATATGATAGGCATTTGCCTTCAGTTCTCTCTGTCTCATAGACTATGTATTCCAAAGTTTCCTCATCTTGAAACCCATGTTGAGAACTCTTGGTTGGACGACATGGTTATAGGACTCATTGCTACCTTTCATTGATTACACTCTCCTTGCTCCAGTAGTTTGTGTTGAAGGAAGGGTCAAGATGTGACCTGTAATTATTGTCCTAGAGGAATCTCTGCTTTATCAAAATACGGATCTGTCCTTATGCTAAACACCATGATGAAAATGGAAGCATGTCATCCCTGATCCAAGCAGTTAATCCTTTTGTTACCACTGGAAAGCATGGTGATTCTGGAATTTACATCTCTGTCTTCACTGGACTGTTTGGCCGCTTCCCTTTAGCCTTCGCCCTACATGTGCAAGCCATTTCGGAGCATCATTTGGGCAGGGTGGGGGCAGGGCGTGGGTGGGTGAAGAGCTTCCTTCTCCCAGGCTGCAGGCACTTGAAGCTGCTTTTCTCTCTGGTAGATCTGGCTCTAACATGGAGTGACTCACAAAAGCATGTATTAATCTTGTTTTTTTTGAGAATTCTTCATAGGCATGAGTCACTCGCCAGACCACACATCAGCTGTCCTCTGCCCAATGCCTTTGTCATTTTGGAGGGGAGGAGTGTAAGCTGAGAAAGCCTTTCTCCTTGTTTTCCTGGGTGGTATTTACACTGATGGAGTGTTCCTCTCTGGGATTTATTAGTTAATGATTTTTTTTTCAGTAAACATGTGCAGCCTATGCAGTGGACTTTCCTAAAGGGGGAAATACTTTGGCAGCCTTATCAGTGTGTTATGGGATTTTTATTTTGTTTTGAATCCTAAGTCACCCTTTTCTCACTCAGCCACTTGGAGACGCTTTCCCTTCTCCAGCCTTGGCCCAGCCGCCTGAAACAGTGTTTCTTCTCGAAGACAGAATACCAACTGAGTGCAGGCAGCCGGTTGACACAACCAGATCAAAATGCTTTGAATTTTGAAAATGATCCCCCTCTTGGTGTTGAGCCCAGTGATAAAAGCAAAGCAGTTGTCATCTTGAAAACAGAGCTGTATACACGGCAGAGCCTTTCCAATTAGCACACTTAAGATGCATGTTAGAGATGACGGGAAGTGGGATGTTACAGAGTGAGATGTGGGTAATAGGGCTTTAAATTTTCATGTTTCAGTAGATTTTTTTCTATTGCAGTTTTGAGAAAATTGTTGCACATTATTGAAGCTCCTAAGTGCATTTTAACATTGCTCTTTCTGTTTACAGTAATATCTTCCAAAACAACAGAAATCTTCTTGGCCACAAAAAAGCGTTTTCCCATTGGTTTTCCAAGTAGAGGAAGAATAATTAATCTGTTACTCCGAATTTCTATGCCACAGACTAACGAGTCAGTCTGGACCTGTCTGCAGGTGCCTTTCTGCCTGCTACTAGGCAACTGGTTTGATGGAATCCTTGCATGGAACAAACCTGGTATTTTTGATGTTCACCAGATTTAGCCTCAGAAATGTATTCTCTTCTCAGGAGCTGTACACACATACAGAGGAATTAAAGCCAAATGTCCAGCATAAACCAACAGGGATCTGTGACATCAAAGTATCTTCTCAGAGGTAGTTAAACGTGTGCCATACTAGAATGCAGGCTTCTAGAAGTCAGGGGAAACCTGTTAATTTCAAACTGCTGATGTCCAGCATAGGGGCTGGTATAGGGTAATAATTACAGCTGTGATGGGTGTTATTAGTTTCATCAGTATTTCCAGTTCTTCTCTGCTGTGTCTCTTCTCCTCAGGAACATTGGGGTTCCCTTTCCTCTTGAAGTCAATTCGGTGAGAGCAGAAATGATTTGGG
Source organism: Chinchilla lanigera (assembly GCF_000276665.1). Classification (NCBI taxonomy): domain Eukaryota; kingdom Metazoa; phylum Chordata; class Mammalia; order Rodentia; family Chinchillidae; genus Chinchilla; species Chinchilla lanigera. Next base: position 16,345,202 of record NW_004955437.1, on the reverse strand, counting down.
TCATTTCTTGGTAGAAGCATTTAAGGCCCAGGGAGCAGTGCCCTTCTCCTCCATTATGATAGACCCTAATTCATTTACCGAGATACTGGTGTTGTAAGAGGTCAAAGACTCTGTTAACTGGGGTCCCTGAGCAACTATAGTGACCAGAGTCCCCTCCCCGCCAGTCAACTCATATTGGACACAGAGAATGAGAAAAAACCCTTTGTTGTTTTAAATAATGAGATTTGGGGAATATTAGTACAGCAAAATCTAGCCTATTTGGCCAGTATGCTAATTAGCATACTCTGTTGTATGCTTAATGTATGTTTATGCATGAATTCACCTAATCATCACTATAACACTATGAATAAGATACTACTCTTATCTCCATTTTTTATAGGAGAGGTAACATTGGTGCCGAGACTTTAAGTCACTGGCCTCAGATTGCATCACTGGTAGGAGACAAGACTGAGGTTTAAACCCAGGGAGTCTGGTGAATAACCGTTAAATGCATAATGGGTGAGTCAAGGTCTGAGAGAGTTTTGTGATTTGATGGAGCATGTGGTCTTTCATGTGGTATCACTGGGGGTACCAGCTGGAATCATCTGTCCCAGATATCTCTGGCTTGTTGTCACTCTGCCATTAGGGTTATTTATTTTTAGGTCTTGAAATTCTTGGACTTTGTAACTCCCTGAAGAATTCGAGTAGTGCTATGGTGGGGCAACACCCTGTTGGGGTTTTTAAAGGCTAATTGTTCCAAATGACTACATGAGGTAGCGGACAGGAATTCAGGAACTTCAGGGCAGGGGTGAAGGAAGAAAGGGCCAGGGTTACCTTTTGGCAGAGGGTTGACTCATCAGCACCAATATATGTAGTCGTATGCTGTGAGCTCAGAGAACATGACCATACTGTAGGAGATACCACTGATGGAATTTACCCTGACTCTACAAGGAGTGGTGAAATGACTGCAGGTCTGCTCAAGTGCCTGTTGCTTCAGAAAGAGGTTTTAGAAAGAGGATTTTCCTAAATGAGTAAGAGGACAGGAGTTGTGGCATGATTTGGGAGATGGCAGGGATGTGGTTTTGTTTCTTTAGAAAATATTCCAGTTTCCTTCTCATCATAAGTAACAGAAGCCCGCTCAATCTTGTTTAACAGAGTTGTTATAAGGATAAGAATGCAAGACACAAAGCCCTCTTATGGATACATGATGCTAGCCAGGTCTCAGGGATAGCTGGACCAGGAACCGGAAAACTCTCCAAAGCCACATTTCTCTCTTCGATTATGGGATAGTGTACAGAGGACTTTTTCTCTTAGTACGTTTGTTTTCTTTCTCCATACCCACTTAGCTTTCACTGCCGTATGTGTTCATGGGAAAATATTGCAAAGTATACTTCCTGTGTGGTGGACCTTCAGGTCATCATAACCATGGAAATGGATAAGAAGCTTTCACTCCCAGTTCTCCAAACTGAGAATTAAAACTTTGACCCCTGTTGCATCACAGTCTGGGAGATATGATCAAACAATGCAGTAAATGTTGAAATATTAAAAAAAAATTATGACAGTAAGAGACATAGCAATACTTCCTTTCACACTGAACACACTTATCCCATTGTACTTGCCACTTTCTGAAGCAGTTCTGGAAGACATTTTTGTAAGTGTCTTTCCATGTACCATCATGGCTGCCTTGATGTTTTGAATCAGTTCAAAACATTACATTGCATGGTCATTTGGATTTAGGGGGAGGTCCAGAATTTACGTGGTTCCAGATCTGGTGAATAAGGTGGATGAGGACACATGGTAGTGTTTTTACAAGGCTGCTTTTCCGTTGGATGGCATGAGCAGCATTATTCACCATATTTTTGACCATATCTCATAAAGACACTTGGGAACTACTTCAGAAAGTGGCAGAGGGACTACCTTTGTGAGGTGGTGAACTCTCTGGTATGGGGATTATTCAACTGAAAGTAGGATGATGATCTTGTACAATGTTATCAGAAATTCTCTTCCTATCTAGTGGGTTAGATCAGGTGACCCTTGCTCTTCTCAACTCTGCCATGTTTTTTTTTTTTTTTTTTTTTTTTTTTTTCTCCAGTACCAGGAACCGAACTCATGACCTTGCGCTTGCCAGGCAGG
>NW_004955437.1:16232170-16342990 GCF_000276665.1 Chinchilla lanigera | reverse complement strand
TGCCGCTGAGCTAAATCCCAGCCCCTCAACTCTGCCATTTTAAGATAAACCACCTGATGCACAAGGAAATGGTCAGAAGAGTCAGTGTGGAGTGGTTATGACTTGATGTTAGCTCTGAAGCAAGAGGAGAAAGGTAAATAGTCAGAGGAGGAAGACAACATTTCAGAATGTTGTAGTGCCAGCATCTAAATGATAACATTATGAAACTGAAACTTTAGTCATAATATTGTAGAACCAGAGGGTATTTATTTTGGGTAGAATACTGTACTAGAAGGAAGGGAAGACTCAAGGAAGGAAAAGCAACTTAATCAAGGACTTTTTTTTTTAAACTCTCAGTTAAGTATAAGTTTCAGTTCCATGATAAGAGTTTCCCTGGGCAGTTGATGGCAGGGACCAAGACTGCTTTCATCTTTTTCTTGGACAGAGTTTGCATATCCACTGGCACTTACACTGAGTTCCTCAAGGTCACTGCTTGAGTGCCTGGTACCACCAAGCTCAGGTTGACCTAAGAGTCTTGCTGAGGAAGTAGGAGGGATGCTTCTGTGTATACCTTTTTATTTGAGTTATCTATTTTCAAAAGTTCTCCAGGAAACATCCCTATGAGGCCCATTGGCCATGGTGCACCACATGCCCACACCTTAGATTTAGGGGAGGGTGAGCTAGCAAAAGACAGGTTCTCCATTGAGAGTGGCGCTTGCAGGGGAAGGCTGTGGGGCTGCTGTCAGCGCTGTTGGTTACAGCCAGTCTTTGTAGGTCATCTTGTACTATTACTTGAGCTCACAGATATTGAGGCATATAGACGGTCCCATGTAGATATTGTCTGCTTCGACCCTGAAGTGTTCCGTTACTCTTTCCTTCTAGAGGTAGATAGTACCTTTCTTATTTGCTGATGAGGAAACAGGGCTGTGTGGGTGAGCCAGTTGCTGTCTCGAGGGATTAGATCTTATAGAACCATGGAATCAAAGTGCCTTGGTGCTGAGAGAAGTTTTAGGCTGACTTTGCCTTTTCCTACAGAGGTGTCTGCCTCTGAGTTCAATGTCCTTGCCAGGTGGTCATGGAGCCGGGTCTTGAATACTCAGAAGGACGGAAGTTTCCTGACTACTGGTCCAGTGTGCTTTCCAGTCCGATTGCTGGCAAAGCACAGACTTGTCATGGGATAGAAGAGGACTCCTGTTTTTTTTTGTGGTTCTCCATAGGGAGGGATCTTTTATTGATACTGGCTGCTGATACTAGTGACGTCATGGCAGCTGGTATTGCAGGGCATGTTGGAATCCATTAGTGGGTGTTCAGGACCCCTCCTGGGTAAAGTGGGAGCCACGTGTAAAAGTTAGTTTGGCTTTCTCAGCTTCCTTCAGCCCAAGACCCTGTGCCAGGTATTTCTATTTTCTATTTGCTAAATGTTAGTTGAAACAAAGGGCTGTTTTGTTGGGTTTGTGTTTCCCTGTGGAAAAGATTACTTTAGGCACATTTTAGAAAATGCTTTTAAAAAGAATCTGTGCAAGTTGAAAACAGAGGGAAAGAAAGCAAATGTCTTGATGGATTTTTATTATAATAAAAATTGTAGTGAAAGCTCTCTCAGTGCCCCCCTCCTCCCAGGCTCGTGAACAAGCCTTTGTCTGAGGGAGGAGGGTTGCATTTAAACAAGAGGAGAGGTGGGGAAGAGGCACTGTTTGGGGCCCTAGTGCCACTGAAATCACCACCAGTGATTTCCCTTACTCTTTATCAGAATTGAAGAGGTAATTTGAGAGTAAGAGCATACTATTGGTGGTGGAGGCGAATGGGCTGTCTACAAACCCAAGAGCAAAACATTTTGATAGAACATGAGATTTTGAGGAATGGAAAGAGGGTAGAGCAAGAAAAATTCAGCAGTGAAAAGATTTTTCTGTTTTTGTTTCTAGGAAAATATTTTTTAGTGTTCAGTTTTTCTGCTCAAATACCTTTAAATTCGCCTTACATTTTTTTGAACTATTAGAAAGGACTGCTTAGATGTGAGAACTATCAGAAATGGTCCCTCTAAATTTTCTTCTCCAGGGAAGTGTGGTGATTGGCAGGTCATTGTGTTGGCAGCTGTGATTTTGCTGTTGTCCTAGACTTGACAGTGAGGTGAGATTGGCATCTAGAGGAGATGATGTAGGTGCCCTCTGCTGGTCAGGAGGACCCTGCCTGCTCTCCATGCATCCTGGAAGGCAGACAAGGTGATGGTGGGTGTAAATCAAATGTGGTGACCTCTAGGCACACATAGCTCCTGAGTGATCAAAATTGAAATGTTCTACAAGTATATGTCAAAGAAAGGAGAATGCAAAACAGCTCATCAATAATATTTTATTTTGATCACATAGTGAAATGATAATAGTTTGGATATACTAAATAAAATATATCATTAACCTATTTTTATTTGTTTCTTTTTATCTTTTTAATGTGGATACTAGAAAGATTGAATTATTGTTGTGGTTTGTATTTCTGTCAGCCAGTGTTGATCTAGATCAGGGAAGCAAAATATAGGCCTCTGTTTTGTTAAATAAAGTTTTATTGGGACATAACCCTGCCCATTTTTTAATGTATTTTCAGTGCTGTTGCTGTTTTCATGTTACAGTGGCAGAATTGATTAATTGCAACAGAGGGCCTATGGTTCATGAAACCTAAAATATTTATCGTCTTAATCCTTATGGAAATAGTTTGCTAAACTCTGTTCCAAAGGATTTTGGAGGAGTTGGAAGGACCTAAAAAAGTCTAGGAAATTCTGTTCTCATACTTATAGGTCTCCTTTAGCCGAGGGAGGAGTTCCTAGGATTCCCTTGGTGTCTGAGATGTGCATCAGCCATGTGCGTCTCCTTATTCCCAACCTAGTCCATCTAAATGAGATACGAAATTCCATTCCCCTGCTCCTATAAACCTGGGAAGTTAGATAATTGGTTCTGCATAGAATCCAGGTGGAGCTTTCACTGTCTGTTTAGGAGCGTGGCGATGTTACTGCTGTTGTACATTTCTAAAGGTTTTCCATTAAAGAGATGGCTGCATAGCTGATAGGTGGGGGCAACCATATGGATTGCTTTAAAATGCTTACCTGCTTTCCTGAGCAGCGATAGCACATTTTAACATTGTGAGATTCTACATGTAGTTTAGACCTAAGAGTACCAATTACTAAGAAGGAGGAGTGTAGACCTAACAGCTTTCTTATTAGCTGGACCCTTGGGAGGTATATTTCCAGTTGGTGAAGTATAAGCTCTGGTGAATGGAGAAGACCTGCAAGGAGAGGTAGACACAAGTACAGAAAGCACCAGAGGCCCAGCTGACCTCACCTAGGTCATAGCCCATGCCTGAGGCCCTTGGGGAGGGGGCCACTGGAGGGTAATCAGAGACACTGGTGTGATGTTTTCTTAAAAATCCCTTTGCACTTTCTTCCCCCCAAATAAATGCATTTCCTAGGTCAAGACCCTGAATCGGAGTCAAGTTCCCCGCAATATTTGGGAGGTATGGATACTTGCCAGCTTAGGGCAAAGCGTGCTACAGTGAATAGAGTTACAGTCTTCAGAATGAATTACGGTATGTTATTCACGTGATTTACCACCTATAGTAAACAGGGCTTCACACATGGTGTATTTCTGCTGTGTTGGTTCGTTATTAACTGCAAAAAAGGGGAAATTCATTTAGAAGACGTGCCCATTTTTTATGAGGTAAAGCCTCCTGGAGATGCATGGCATTTTAAAGCAAACAAATTCCTGGGAGAGCCTGAGCTTACCACCCAGAAATGTGGCGAAGAATAAAAAACATTTACACCAGTTTAATATGAATGGTTGAAAAAAATATCTATTGCACATTGAACATGATCTATGAAACCATAACCCACTCTTGTGTAGTAAGCAACAGAACCATTCACCTAACAGATTACTATTCGAGTTGACATTATTCTGCATCTTTTCGATCTTCTCTTGCCAAGTGCTGGAAACTGTCAGAGAAAGCCCGCCAGATACATAGGACTGTTGGCCTGGGGGTTGAGAGCTCATAAGACTCTTCAAGGCAGAGGTTACCCCATGACCCCTACGCTACAAACTGCCGTGGAAATCAAAGGATGACAGCCAGCATAAACAGCGGCTGCGTGTGGAGTGTCAAAGTCAAGACAAATGGAGGTGGGACTTCTCTGTCTCCTGCTCCTTTTTTTGTCTATAAAATAGAGCTTATTTTCTCTCTTGCAGGAGAAGAAAAAGTGCCATGTAGCTTTGGGGGGCCTCAGAAGTGCTTCTTGGTTCATTCTTATAGCATAGGTAGAATTTGACCTCAAAAATTGTGAAGGAATGACTCCTGCTTAATCCTACTGTGGTTTGTCTGCTACATAGCGGATACAAAAGCTGGAAAGAATCTAGAAGATGTTTCGATATGAATCTTTCTTCACTCACTGGTGAAGAAGCAGAGGCCTGGCCAAGTTAATGAACTGGCTGATGTCAAACGCTAGTTAAATTCAGGGCCTGTGCTAAGAATCCAAATATCTCAAATCTAGTCACAGTGCTCTTTGCATTCTATCTTTCTGCTACACACACACACACACACACACACACACACACACACACACACACACACAGAATTGCTTTTTGTTTTCGGCAGAATCATTTAAAATGACCCCTGATCCCTTTGTTGTTTGATTTGGAAACAATCTAAATCAGTGTCCATGTCAAGACACCTTCCTGGGGCCTACACTCCGAATTGGTTTTATGATTCTGGGTCTTTAGAACTCTTTCTTTTAAACTAATGCTTCAAAGTTTTCTAATGCATCTCACATTTGCTGAAGTCATAGTAACAAATTTGTATTTGGGCAGATTAACACAGTTTGGAAATTTTAGAGAATTAACTACTGCCCAATGCATTTGTGACATATTTAAATAAACCGGAGATGCCAGTCCTTGCAAAAGCAAAAGATGTTCTTTTTAATGTGAGATGTATAGGTTTTGACATTTCTGTCATTTTTAAAGTCTCAGGAATTTTATTCTGATGTTTTGTCTGACATCTCCAAACTCTTTAATTTAAGATCACTGCAGAACTCTTTGCTTGTATTAATTCTGTTTCATTTGTGTATTTTATATGTTTAGCGGTCATATTTGAAAAACATCTCTTGTGAGTACTCCGTATAATTTTGGCAGAAAATTACTTTTTTGTGTTTCTGTGATGATCCCTTGAGATCATTTTTGCATAAATCCAGCCTTCTATTTTCAGATACAAGTCTGTTGTACAGATGATTCTTCTTAGAAGAAAAGATGCATTTGTAGCTGAAAAATGTAAATTACTTTTCATGGAAAATACCTCTCTGGGCCCCCATTTCCAAAATGTGATGATTGCACGTTGCATGTTTCCCTGCCTGCTCCGGAGACTGTTTCCCTAACAATTAGAAAAACCTTGGTTTTGTGGCAGGTAGGGTGGGTGACGCGGCTGCTTTGGCTACATAGTCTAGTAGAGGTATTAGAGGGGTGAGGGAAAGACCTGGTGTGACCATGGCAGTTACCTAGGGAGTGGGGCCTTGGTTGGTGAATTTGGGGTTGTGGGAGCCCTGAGCATTCTTTCTGGATTGAGCATGTTTGCAGAGCACTTTCACACTTGGAGTCCCTTAAGCATCTCCATCATCCTGTGTTTGTGGTTTACCCTAGCTTGTGCTTTTGCATAAAACAATCCAATGTTTTCTTGGGTGTCTTATGGAGGAAGAGCTTTGGGATGAACACCAGCCCCTTGTCCAGTTTTATGAACTAGAAGAGGGACCACAAAACATCTTCCTTAAATGGTCCCTCTGTCCAATACAGTGCTTAGCATTTGAGGTACTTAGGGGCACTGCTGTAAAGCAAAGTGTAAAATCAGTGTATTCAGATTTGTGCCAAAGAAAGACTTGAGTTTGAGAACATTTACATCTGTTTTCAATAATTCCTCACATATGTTGCAGAATGTACGTTATCCATCTTGTTATCCAGGAAATAACATTTGTTGCAAACAGTTTGCCAATTCGTAATTTTATTGAATTTGTTTATCATGCTGTGGCTTCATATGAGGTCTGAAAGATGGTGATCTTTGGTGTCCCAGCTGTTGTAACATTCTGTAGTGGGGCCCTCATTCTGGGACAGGCTGGAACTCAGGAAAGCCCGAGCTTTCTTCGAACTACAGTGTAAGAGCTGGCTTTGTTGATTGGGCAGTTTTTCTTGGGAAACGCAGTAACTTCGCTCACATACTCCACAAATCCGTTTCATTTCTCGCTTGTAAATACAGATTAGGGCCTGATGTGTTGTGTCACACTCCGCGTGCACTGTCTCCTCTGAAACCTGTCCAAACTTTCGAACTGATTGCCAGTTTGTTTTGAGAGGACACTGTAGCCCAAGAAAAGAAGTGATTCTTTCAATCCATCGCAAACTACATCTCAAACGTGCGAATAAGTCACAGAGAAACTGAGAGATACTTTTATGCTGCATAAATGTTATCATTTTCCTAATGAGTTGTTGGTAGGTGAAAAGCACGTTCCAGCTGGTCTAATTTTGTATTTTTCCTATTTTCTTTAGCAGGCTGTTTCTTCACTGAGGTTTGTATTGTCTTTGCCAAAACGGGGAAGAAAAAGAAAATTAAAATTCCTGCAAGTGCTTTCAATCTGAATTATTCCTTAATATTTTTAATGGTTTGTTAAAACCACACAAATGTGATATTGGGGCCATTTGGAAGTTATTGAGTTTCCTTGGAGATAGAACTTGGCATTTTCCAAACCAGAGTTTGCTTTTGTGGCCTGGAAGTTGAACGGCAGATATATTTGGAAAACTAAAGATTATTCCCCACCAAGAAGTTTTGTCAACCTGACCTTCTCCACTCTTATGACGCTGCACACACAGCAGTAATCTCCACAGAGGAGAGCAAATAAAGAGAAGAAATATAGCAGTACGTGTTATTTTTACATCCTAAAGTAAATTCTCCAGCATGAAGGCTGACTGGGAATTTTCATCTCAGAGTTCTCATGAATGCAGCATCCCTTCAGCTTGTCCGCTCGAGTCTCTTTTTATTATGGGTCTTTGAGGGAGGTAGTTTGGGTAGTAATTTACTCAGCCAGGCAGATAAGTGAGACGTGGAGATGTGAAACATGGCACCAGCAGAAGCCTTTCAGGGTCCTCTGGTCCGGCCGTTCAGCTCAAAGCCTTTGCATGTCCTGCAGCCGGTCAAGGCGAAGGGTTAGTTCAAGTGTAGTTAGAGGAAGTGTGTTGCTGAGAGTTGTGTGAGGAGTGGACTTCTAGTGTGAGTTTTCAGAGTTAGTCTGGCTGATGTGAGTGTTAGGTGAACCAAAGGACTCTACCTAGTATGCTGGGTCTTCCGTGTGAATGATGGTTCAGGTTTATTTTATTATTACTGTGTCTTATTGATTAACATGTATTAGTTATATATGACATTGGGGCTCAGCGTGCTATTTCTACACATGCATGTAGCATACACTGATGAAATCTAACTTCTGTTTACCTACCCCCAATTCCAACTTGCCCAACCTCTGTCAATCACTGCCCTACATCCAGGATGGCAGTTTTTAGCTTCCAGATATGGGAGAGAACATGTGGAATTTGTCTTTCTGTGTCATTGCTGTCCTCCAGTTCTATTTGTTTTGCTGTGAATGACAGGCTTTCCTTCTTTATGGCTAAATAATACTCCACTCTGTGTGTGTGTGTGTGTGTGTGTGTGTGTGTGTGTGTGACATTTTCTTTATCCATTCATCCATTGGGTACGTAAGGTGACTCTGTATGGTGGCTGTGTGAACAGTGAATGTCACAATGTATGTGAGTGTGGGGGTATGTCTGTGGTATGCTGATTTCCTTTCCTTTGCTTATGCACAGAGAAGTGGGTAGACCCTTGTTTAGACTTTTGAGGAAACTCCATCCTGGGAACAATCTTCTTTGATTTAATGGCCCTGAAACTTCTTTCCACTGTTCCAATTCTCAGATGAGCAGTTTTAAAAAACCATTCATTGAAGAGAAAAAAGGAAAAATTCTAGCATTTAAAAAGCAAAATCGGGGCTGGGGATTTAGCTCAGTGGCAAAGTGACTGCCTGGCAAGCACAAGGTCATGAGTTTGGTTCCCGGTACCAGAGAAAAACCAAAAAAAAAAAAAAAAAAATAAAAAGCAAAATCACTTTTTTGCCTTTATTTTTGCCTAAATGTATTGTTATGAGCAAACTTCCAAGGTTAGTTGTAACCTAAAGAAGAAAGTAGACTTCTTTTTTCCAGTTTCTTCTGACCATATTAATAACATTTTTGAGGCATTCAGTAACTGCCTCAGGTCTTACAGCAGAGAGACTCAGATAAATTCATTAAATTGATTCAGTCTTCCGCAGACCTGGAGATTCTGTGGTATGAGAGATACTATTTCAAGGTGTTATGTTCTGGTTGGTACCTTGCTCAGCACTTGGCCTGCAAAATAAATGTTTGTTGAGTGAATGCTGAATGTATACCTTTCTGAATAAACCGCGTGTTTTGTTCCTGAGAGATGTCAGTTGACTGCTTAGATCCTAATTTTGTCTTACTTCATTGCACAAAGAGTGTTTTCAGCTCTTGCCCTAAGAAGTGCTGGCTCATCGCTGGGGTCCAGCCAATGGGCTTCACTCTTGCGCCTTCTCTGCAGGTGTCAGTGGATCTGGGTACTTGGTCATGTGGCAGAGTGTGAAGCATTTGGAGGACTCAGCTTATCCGCTCATCTGTTTTTTTTTTTTTTTTTGGTTTTTCTCCAGTACCGGGAACTGAACTCACGACCTTGCACTTGCCAGGCAAGCGCTTTTGCCGCTGAGCTAAATCCCCAGCCCCCGCTCATCTGTTAATAAGTGTCACATGGGAAAATGCATTCAGCACCTTCCAATTTTGTTTGCTCATCTGCTCTCCCTCCGGGCTGCTGTGGGGGAAACAGCCCAAGGAGGTCCAGGCCCCCAGTGTGTGCTCAGGAGGTGGAGAGAATCATGATTTTGGTTCATTCTGCTAGATTTGACCTAGCATCTCTTCCGATCTTCTGGGGTATCAGGGATGTGGCTGTATCCCCAGGGGCCTACATTTTACACTGATTCTGAGATTCTATCTTTTGAGATTCCTGGCTGAATACAGTGACCATGCAGCACAGGTTTTCTGTGACAATTTCATTTTAAAATATGTTGTCCCTTTAATCTCTAAACTACCGAGATGTCTAGAACCTCCTGACTTTGAAGATTCTAGTTCTAGAATCTCTTAGCCAACTTCTTGCATCTGAAAGTAAACCAGAACCTACTGTCTAATAATTTCTCATTTTTAATCAGAAAATATAGTTGCCCTGTTTCTGCTGTGTTAGGGAACACCTACATGGCATCAAAAAAGAAGAGTTTTGTAGGAGTCATATACCCAGATTGCAGAGCCTGAAAGAGCAGACTTTGAGGGGTGTGTCATGCTCCAAGGTCTCTGCCTAGTGGATGCAAGAAGATAGAGTTTATTCATTGCTGCTGTTAAGGGCTGTGATTTCTCCATAAGTGAGATTCCTTGTGCTGGGCCTCTTTTTCCTTCGATTGACTGTCTCCCTGTTTAGGTTAGTGACCAGTTGCTATTATGTCAATGCAATAGGATAGAACCACATTATTATACCCTTAAAGATTTCACACCAACTCCGCAAGAAAAATACTTTCGATCCATCCCAAGACCCTCCCAAGTCTCAACCATTATGGCTTTTAAATCCAAAGCCTCATTTATGTCTCATCAGTTCAAAAATACCAAATCTCATGATTGCAATGATCTAAATTAGGGGTGGTTAAGACTCTAATTCATCTGGGGGCAAAATTACTGTCTTTCTCTGTACTTGTGGAAGTAGCAATAGGTTATCTGGTCCCAAAATACAATCCTGGGATAGGCATAAGAGACCAGTGATGGATAATCCACTCAAAAATGAAGGAAGTGAATAGAAAAAGTAGTCAGACACCAACAAGTTCCAAGCAGTTTTAGACTCTACAGGGCAAGCTCCATTTGGCACCAATACCTGGGAATACTGATGTTGTCTGTATTCTGAGGATCTGTGCTCTGGGTGTGTCCTTTTGTTTCCGAGTTCTACCTCTGGGGTTACCGTGCCTTTCTCAGGAAGGACATGTTTGCAGCTGAACTGATTTATAACCCTGTCTCCTACTGTAGAATTTTAGCTATTTTAAAGTAAAGATTTTATCATTTTATACTCTTTTTTCCCCCTTCCAGTGCAATAGGACAGTGTTTCTACTCTTGTAACATTCTCAGAAAGCTTGTGGTCTCCAGTGTATGTTATGGGGAGTCATTCCATGAAACAAGAAGCTCCTCCACAGGGTCTTTCTAGATAATCCTGTGTCTCTTTCTAGTGTATACTGAGATGGTGGAGGGAGTTCATTAATCATATGCCCAGTCCCTTCAAAAGGCTCACTCTGGGGACAGATACTCTGATATTTCCCTCCTTCTGAGGTGCTTTCCAGAGATGGTCCAGCTCTACACTTGGCTTTCTCTCTGCACCACCCTTTCCTGGTTGCTCCTAATTTGAGTTTCCTTTGCAATATGTACAGATTGCAAATTTCCCAAGTCGCCAAGTCCTGGTTCTTTTTGATCACCAGTACTTTTCTAAATCCTTTTCTTCCTGAATTTTACTATAAGTATCAAGATGAAACCAGCCTGTACCTTTTATATTTAGTCTAGAAAGCTCCACAGATGAACATCCGACTTCATTGCTTACAAGGTGTGCTTTCCATATCATCATGCTACACAGTTCAGCTAATATTTCTGTCATGATATAACAAGGATCTCCTTTCTTCCACTGTCCAATAACACAGTTTTTAATTTCCTTTTGAAGTCTCTCCACCACCATCTTTAATATCTATATTTCTGCCAACAAGGTTTTCATGATGGTTTGGATATTCTGCAAGACATTTTCCTCACTTCTTCCCTAGCAGAGCCATTAATGTCAGTGTTACTGCTAGCAGCCTGTTTAAGGTAATCTGAGCTCCTTCTATCATAGTCTTTAAAGTTCTTCCAGCTTCTTCCCTTTTTTTGGTCTTTTTGAGATAGGGCTTTACTATGCAATTCAGGCTGGCCTTGAACTCACTTTGTAGCTGAGGCTGGCCTCAAACTCTTAGTGATCCTCCCGCCTCAGCCTCCCGAGTGCTAGGATTATAAGTGTGTGCCGCTATCCCTAACTGCTTCTTCCCATTTTTGAATTCCAAAGCCACTTCCACATTTTAAAATTTTTTTATAGCAGTACTTGAATTTTAGGTACCCAAATCTATATTAGTTTCATATTGCCACTGCAATAAATTACTATAGATCCAATAGCTTGAAAGGGTACACAGCTCAAAAGTCCAAAATGAGTCTTTTTTCAGCAGGGGGAACCCTCAGAGGAAAATACGTTTTCCACCTTCTCTAATTGTTAGCAACTACCTGTAACCCTTATCTTATAGGTCCTTCCTCCATCTCTGAAGCACAGTACTTTGATCTCTGTTTCATTGTCACATCACCCTCTTCCCTGACACTCTGACTCCTCCTAAATCTTTCTTATAAGGACTGTGGTGACTACTTTGGGCCCACCCATATAACCCAGGATAATTTCATCATCTCAAGATCTTATCTGCACCATTCCTTTGTAGTGAAGTGACAGTCACATGTTCTGTGGGTTAGTGCATGGTCTTATTGGAAGTGGTGTTACTCAGGCTGCCATAACTCCGTGGTCCCAAATTTTAGCAGATGGATCATCAACATGTGCTTAATTGATTTAGGAATCAGAACCCTAGACTTCAGTCCTATGTAGGTTGTGTGCCTTAGAACAAGATGTATGCCTTAGAACAAGGTGTGCTGCTTCTTTGGGCCTCAGTTTCATCAGCTGTAAAATGAACGGATTAAATTGAGAGGTCACTAAGTTCCTCTAGGACCTTGTGGTTCTTTGCTTCTGGGCATTCATTGCAATAAATGTTCCCTTAGAAATAAAAGTAGATGATTTTTAGTTGTCAAGCAGTTTGCAGTGTATTAGTTAGAGTGGGGCTACAGTTGGGTGCTAAGTTTTAGTTGAGGTGACTGTTTAGCTTCCTGTTGTTCATGCAGACTTTGGATCATATACGGCAGACACCTAGCAGTCAACTCAGAGCAAGCACAGTAGCAAGCAGAGTTTTTCTTAGAAGGTGCTTGGATTGAGTTAGGGAAAGGAATCATCATTATCTAATGTACAGGTGATTCCAGGGGACTAAAGCAGAAAAAACTAAGGTCTCAATAAAAGATTTTTATGTATTCTGGGATGAACGTTATGACTGTGGAAGGGTAGAAAGATATTGCGAGTGTTTGTGTCTCCAGTAGGAGAAGGAAATCTTTGCAGAAAACGTGCAGTGGATTTTGCTGGACTACTGCAGCTGCAGAGGAGGCTGTGCATGTTATAGAGCTCAGGAGAGCTGGAGATGGTGCCTGCTGCTAAGTCCTACCCCAGGTGAACTAGGGAAATCAGCTCAAGCCAAGGCCTCCAGAAGAGCAGGTTAAGGACCTAAGCACTGAGTCCGGAAATATTCACAAGAGGAAATTTAGTTTCTCAGATTGTCCTATGGGACTCTGTACCCCTGGGGACTCATACACAGGATTTTTCTTCTTGGTAAAGGACACATATTATGATGATGAGAATTGAAAAGAGGTCTCTCTGGAAGGCTATAGGATTTTCTACACTGGTCTGTGAGGCAAGGTTAAATCTTGTATTTTCAATAAGAGGAATCTTCTGTTCTGCACCTAAATGAGCACCTTCTCCACAGGCCTTTATTATTTTACTCATATCATTTCCCTTTGTCTGGAAACTCCTGTCCACATCTCTATCTGCCACCAGTCTTCTCTATCTTCTAAGAATGGTCCCAATGTCATACTTATTTAAATAGAGTCTCTGATTTCTTCTGTCTCTGAATGATCTTTTCTTTATCTTTAATTTATATTTCCAGTATTTAATTTTTTAATGATATTAGCTATTGTGGGTACTTAAGTACATGTTTTTTGCTCAGTTACATTATACTATCATTGAGGAATGTGTGCACTTTTGCATCTTCCATAGTACTACCTAAAGCAGGAGAGGTTTAATTAATATGTGTAGAACGAATGGATAGAATAAAGATGGAACTTCATGCTTAAGCATAGACTCATTGGTAAGTAAAATATAACACAGTAATGTGTATGGAAGTCTACGTTGATAGACTGATGTCATAATAGATATTGATAAAAAGATGACATAATAGGATAGTGCAGGGTACAGATAACATGGAAGACATGAGATATATGAAACCCCAAGGTCTAGGGGGCCCAGGTTCTAAATGCAGAGAAAATATAGCAAAAATATCCATGAGTAATAGTATTAGGTAAGGAAAAACTGTATGGTCAGATGATCACTCTTTCTGAATTTCAGGGAAGAGGTTGTTCTCTGTGGGCTGAAGCAGTTGGAGAGATCTCACTCAGAAGGTAGACTGTGAGGGCATCTTGGTATTTCAAACTTCTTCACATTTGAAAGTCTGTTTTAAAAATGTCTTTTTTGAAGGGTTGTGCACATGACAATTGTCAGACCTTTAGCTTTAGTTGTTTATAACAAATGCAGTGGAAAAAAGTAGTGCCAATTTGAGGTTGCTTTATATATACTCACCATACATGGTTTTTATTCAGTGTCTGACCCAGCTTGGGACTCATGTTGAGTTCAGGGCTTGAATTCCAAGTTTCTTAATAGACTGCAGTCTTCAGGGGGCATGCAGAATAGAACCTTAGCAAATACTCCAGGAATTCCAGTGAAGGTTTACTGATTTTGACTCTTACAACGCCTTTTCATTTTTAAAATTGTACTGAAGATGGAACCTAGGGCTTTGTGCACGCTAGGTAAGGATTCTGCCACTGAGCTACCTCCTTAGTTGTTTTTATTTTATTTTGAGATAGGATCTTGCTAAGTTGCCCAGACTGGGCTCCAATTTGCAATCCTCCTGCCTCAGTTTCCTGAGTAGCTGGGATTATAGCTGGGCACCACCATGCCTGGCTCTTCTAATCATTTCTTAACTATGTCTGCATGGTGTAGCTTTATTCTTGAGTAGATATGTCCAAAAACCTTTTTGTACCTAATCCCAGAAGCTTGTTCTTCAGTAAGACTGAAATATATTTATAGTCCAGTAAATGAAATATATATCATATATCTATAGTTCTACATCCACCCATCTATCTATCTACTTATCTATCTATCTATCTATTTATCTCACAGTGACTATAAGGATGTTTAAAGGAGATCATGGGCAGAGCAACTAATTTTTGTAACTGCAACATTCTCTTTTTCAAGTACCTATGGTATCATGAAGATGGGCAAAAACCAGAAACCACAGTGGTTAAAACTAGTGACATAGCAGTGTGCTTTTATTGAACCTATGATGTGATTATTTCAGTTGTAAAGTACTGTGCAATGCCTGCTGAGTCAAATGCAATACAAATACTAATATAATATTCAGCACGGCAAATATAAAGGGTAATGTATTGTCTTCCGATGTGGAATTTAAACTGATTTCCAATGATTCTGAATATTTAATAGAGAAACTACTCATTTAGTTTTGCTTTTTATACTTTTAATTAAATGATCAGAATAAAAGCAATCACTTGGAAATAAATTCTGAAAGATTCTCTCTTAACGTAGCAGAATACCTTGGCCATCTGAACTCTTGGATTCCAGCTGGATTGACCTGCTTTTTATGTAGGTCATTCATACCACTAGTTTAGGCTTTTCAGAGGTGAAAAAGTCAAATTTTTTAATTTCGCTGAAGTTTCTGATCATCTGAATATTGCTTTCTTTGTCAAAACTAAGCCACCATTTTGACTTCCTTCTGCAGGGTTGGGAAGAGGTAGTCAATTCAATCATGGTTTTCTACCCTGTGATCTAATATGTTTTAAGCTGTTTTGGTAACACAAGAGCATTTGCTCATTCTGTGCCTAATTGTTAGTTGCTATTCTGCCCAGTGAAGGAAGATGAAGGCATAAATTTAAACACTACACTGTATGATATAAATCCCAAGAGTGGTAGGTGGTGAGATGAGAGCACATCATTGCCGACACAGGATTCCAGTGGGTGAGACAGTATCACTGGCACTGTGTGTGACAGTCCGACACCAAAGACACCCGGCTCCCAGCTCTCACAGCATGTCCTCTGCAGGCCTGCTGCTGGTGGCTGGAGAAATCCAACATATGGTAGGCTGAAGGTTTTTGGGGAGTCAAAGGGAAGGCGCAAAAAATCCTCCAGGCCTATCCTTCACTTAGCTTTTTATTTTTAACAAATGAAAAATACGGAGAGCAGTTGTCATTTGTTAAAGTGTAGCAGAAAGAGCGAAACAGGCCAGTGGAGGCTTCATCAAGAACGCTCATTCAGAATGATGAATGTGGCTAAACACACATTTGTTCGTAAAACTTGCAGAGTGGCTGAGCATCATTAAGCATGAGAAATAGGTGCAGCATGCTGAGAAGAGAGTGGAGCAAACAGATGTTGTGAATTTTCACAGGCATCCTTCATCCACCAGTCCATCATTAATATAGTTGAAGGTGATCCTTTCTTTTTATTTAATAAGCACAAACAAAGTGCATGTGCTGTGATTCTGCTGAATACACTTCTTTTTTCTGCAGAAGGGCCTGTAAGCATAGGGAGGATGTGTAGACAAACCAACTCCCTGCATGCCCACAACATGATAGCAGCCTTGGGGCTACAGCGAGAGTGGGATACCTCTTATTTTTCTCTTTCGTTCATCGTACAGTAGCCGTAAGTGCCTCATCATTCTCTTTGCTCCCCAGAAGATTGTGTGGGTCTGCAGGACAATGAGCAGCTTTATGACTTTTGACCTTAATACCTTTCGATTCTACTCCTTAGGATGTCTCCAACTTCTATGCCTTAGCTGCCTTCTGATTCCACTTCCTTAAGGGCCATCCAACTTTCATAAGAACACAATAAAATTTGTTTTTTGACATTAGTTGGATAGAAAATATTTTTTCCTATAGCAAAACTTCAACTCTATCTGTACCGTCCAATTCTTCCTCTTTCCCTGCCTTCTCTTCCCTTTTGCTTCCTGGTCTTGGTGAGCACAAGAGGAAGTACACACCTACTGGCTTTCCTCCAATCTGCATAGTCCAGGTTACTGCGCATGGCCTTTCAGCCCCTTGTCCCCTGCTGAAAAATAAAGAGCCCTCTCTTTTGTAACCTCATTTTCCCCATATGTTTCCTGAAAATGGTAATTTTGTTCTTGCTCCCCACCTCAGGGTCAGTCCAGTGAAAGCATTTTGTGGATCTCTAAAAAAGCACTCTACAATTATAATAAATGTTATGATTAATGGAGCAATACTTTTGGTTTGTAGAGCTTTTACTTGGGAGCTGTCACCTTCTTAAACCCTGTGGTATACTTGCTTAGAGTTTCATATTTACCGCCAGAGACACTGGGTCCATGAAGCTGCATCCTTTTTCATTGTCTGTTTGGGTCTATAACAGGCTTGTACATGTGTGCACATATTTGTATGTAATTACTCACATTCACACCATCTAGGAGGGAGAAAAAGCAAAAAACCAACCAACTAACAAACAACGACAACCCAGACACAAACAATAAACAACAAAAAACTAATGCTGCTATAATCCAGTTCTCAGGATATTCTACTATCTTGTTATTAATGAACTAAGAGGAACAAAATAACTTATAATTTTGCAGTTTTTCCTTTCTGCATATAAAATATATATTATTAAGATCTTGACTACCTTAAGGCAGAAGTGAGGAGCTCTATAGGAAATAATTTTAGAATACATAATCTTTACTGGTATTTTATTTATTTAATGTGTTTACTTTTTTTTTTTTTGCGTTCACTTTTTTGACCACTGATGCTGCCTGTATCTAGTTTGATTTGTGTTGAGTTGAAGTGTCCAGTTGCATATGCTTTTGTTTAACATCTCTGCTATCAGAGGGGCCCATCTGTGTTACAAATGCTGGGATCCCCAGTTACCAGCATCATTAGATACTCTCCAGTTCTTGGAGTCACGGTCTGCAGAGGTCGTAGAACAGAGTGTTTTGCATTCAATTAAAAGTCCTCTTTGAACTAGGGCATT
This sequence comes from Chinchilla lanigera, assembly GCF_000276665.1. NCBI lineage: Eukaryota > Metazoa > Chordata > Mammalia > Rodentia > Chinchillidae > Chinchilla > Chinchilla lanigera. The sequence continues at coordinate 16,325,920 of NW_004955437.1, read as the reverse complement.
AGTTGGCTAAATATCAAGTCCTCCTTATTTGTAGAGGAAATGCTGCTAGTTCCAGATGCTTTACCAACAAGACAAAATAATACATTGCCACGGCAGAGGACTTTTAATCATCTCTTTTCTCGGACTTCTAACTCCAGTGCACACCTTGGAAGCAATGAGTAGCTCTAGATTTCTGATAGTTTAATACGGAACATGAATGTAAACTGAAGTTTAAAATACTGTTTTATCTGTGTGAACACATGACTGCAGGAAGAACATGCGCATATCAGCTTGAGCCGGTCCTGGGAGCCTGGGTCCCTGCATAATTGCCACACGCTGCCACCCAAAGTTTGAGAACCCTGTGGCTGCTTGGACACTTGGCCAAATGAACAGGGAGGCAGGATGTGGATGTGCTTTGTGTTAGCGCTTAATAATCTTTATACCACAAAGACTTACCTATGAATGAGGCTTGATTGTGACTTGTGTTCTAGCTCAAGTTACGATAGTTAGGCAGCTTTGAAGTGCAAGCACCCTGCAGATCATCAGTATTAGAGCCAAAAGGAAGTGGAGGTTGACCTTGGCACTCTTGGGTAAACTGTATGGTGTAAGAAGAGATTTGTTCCTTGTAATGCATGGCTTTCTCTGCTAGTGCCTCTGTGGTGGTGATGGTCTGGTTGTTCCAGAGCGGATATTGGCCTCTACTCCATGATTAGCCCAGCTAGGCCCTATCACAGCTTCAGTGGCCATAGGCCAGCTATTCCTGGGCTTGAAGGCGTGGAGGGTCATGTTATCCTGATGTTTTCATTGGTAGATGGAGGTGATGGGGCAAAACTCACAGCTTGTTTACAAGGTTATATTGAAAATCCCCACATTTTTTCTAGACATTTTTCTATACCGATACTATAATGAAAATTGAAATTTGGAAGTTATCAGGGAAAACTGCTCTTATTCTAAATCAGGGGTTGGAAGACTATGGTCTGCTGCCTTTTTTCATATGTACATGAGCCAAAAGTGGCTTTTGCATTCTTACATAGCTGAAAAATAATCAAAAGAAGAATAAGACTTTGTGACAGGTAAAAATTACATGAAATTAAATTTCAGTGTCCGTAAATAAATCCCATTCTTCTCATCATTAAGCCTGTGTTACCAAAAATTGTCCTTATTAGAATATTTTTGTAAGTAAAAATCATGTGGAAAAAAACTTTTTTTCTCTTGCTAGTCTCTATATAATATCTTTTTTTTTGGTACCAGAATTGAACTCATGACCTTGCACTTGCTCTGCCCCTGAGCTATATCCCTGGCTACATAATATCCTTGGTTGTACTGCTTGGCCTACATTGTTTAGAATATTTACTATCTAGTTCTTTATAAAATGTGCTTGCTGTCCCCAGTCTAAGTTATTTCATAGTCTCACTAGATGAGTGGCTTTCAAACTATGGGCCACAATCCATTAGCTTTTGAGGGAGCTAATTTCCAGTGTTGCAAATAGCATCTTATCAATAAATGAAATGAAGCAAAATAAAAGAATTGGAAATATCAAAGTGCTTTGCATATGGTAGGGTTGCATGTAGCTCTGTGATGCTTTTGTTTCGGAGAGATATACATGTGTATGTGTATGTGTTGGGTCACCATGACAAATGCAAAGTAGATCCTGGTGAAAGAAGCCAAGGCCCAAGGCTGTTAGGTCTGTGAGCGCACATGGCTTGTCTTTTCCGTCTTTGTTATTTTAGGCCTGACAGAATTCCTAGAAAAAAAAATGGATTTTTATAATGTTTTGAAGAGATGAATGAATGAGTTCAGGGAAGAAATATGGCATGATTATTGACCATTATGGTTCCAGCTCCTGGATAAACTCTGAGCATGTCTTCATTATTCAACTCATTGCATGCAGTTTTCTGAATTAAGGACGTACATATCAAGGAGTAGACAAATAGTCTTTCCTCTGTTATAGAGCATGCCACACAGGAAGCTGAGTTTGGGTCCCTCGTAAATAATAGATAGGTCATGTGATGAGTGTAGTACTAGAACAGTATAAGCACCAGCCTGGGGTGGGAGGTGTCTTGTGCTCTGCGCTGGCTCCATTCAGATCTGGTAGGAAACTTGAATTAATCTCCTATGTTTCCTTTGCCAAATTCTCTCCACCCAGGGGAAGTGGGAATGATAGCAATGATTATCACACACTTCAACTGTGAGGATCAGAGGAAGAAATGTATAGGAAACAGCTCTGACAAATGTAAATCCCCACCCAAAGGCAGTGCTCATCATTACCTATTAAAATATTTGTATCAAAACCCTCCAGTGGGCCGGGCTTGTGGAAAATAGAAATTCAAAGCCTTACAGGTCTCATGGTTAACTGGGTGAGTCCTCAAAAGAAGGCAAAGGCAGAGGTGATGTCTTAGGGCCATGCATGCCCTGGTAAATGCTCAGGTTCCCCAGTGTGAGGGAAATGCTCTGGCGGGAGGCAGGCAGGGGAGCTGTAGTAAGAAGCACGCGAATCTTGAATGAAGGGAAGGCCAAGCCCGGCTGCGACAGTGGCAGCAGAAAGGGGAAGCCCCTGTGGATGAAAAAGTCCCCTGTGAGTGAGCGAGTCCCTGGGCTAATTGGTGTATTACTCTCTGTGATGGGCCTGATGGTGCTGAGATAACAAAATGAAAAATCCAATGAGAAATGGAACCCGGGAGTCTAAAAAGTTAGTAAATTTTGACATTAGAAATATAATCAAATTTCACCAGTGCTTTTCTGTAGTGACAGCCAAATCTATCCATGTCAGAGCGAGGGCCTATGGTATGTGGTTCCGTGTGGCTTTTCTTCCCCCTTTCTCTTTTCCTTTTGCAAAATCAGCATTAGGCTATTTGGAGGACAGGCGAGAACTATTATGTTAAATTGTGCTACCTACAACTTAAGCTTCTGTCTTTGCTAAAGCTGCCAGTTTTTATAAACAACAGAAGACAGAAAGGGTTTACTAAGAATAATGTTGAAGCCCAAAAGAATCCTACAGCCTATAAATCTTAATAGAGGTTCTGAGATTCCAGCAGGCTGGATGTGTCTCTTTTACCCAGGCTCACTCCATCTTGGCTCCCCCGTGATGACTGCAATTTTCTCCAAACACAGGCACGGTGCCTTGAATTTACCTGTGGCACTATTTGCCTACAAACAGGAATACATGCATATAACCTATGCAAATCAATAAAAGCACGTCAAGACCCCTTAGATCGCACCACTCTCCTAAAACGCAATTTATCTCACAGCAAATGAGAGTAAGGGACTAGGTAACAAATAGCGTCTGATCATTTAGCTAGCACCTGTTGTCAATGCCTTTGAAAACTGCATTTTTCATTTGACATACAGTAAATTGCATTTTCATATATATCGAATGGAAACGGGAGTTGGGGTGTACATATGCAGCTTTTATGAATTTTGCGAACAATGGATATTTTAGAACTGGATGTTGAAAGGGGGTCACGTCAAACACTGCAAATCTGTTTGTTCTTTCTGCGTTGGTTGCGAACACGCCGTACTTTTCTTATAGCTGGGTATTAAAGTACAGCAACACTGAAAGTATAATTATAACATTCAAGTTAGGTGAAGGACAATTACTATAATTTTTGTATAAAATTGAATATAACTTAAATGTGTAAATGTGAAATATTATTTTTGAAAAAAAGTTTCTCAGGGGAAAACTGCTTTTTATAAATTACGTTTTTTTTTTTTTTCAGTCAGTCCCTTTGTTGGCTTAAATTATGAGCTGTAGGGTTTTTTTTTAATGCAATATTTTGTTTGCAGATGGGTGGCTGTTACACAAATTCACCCACACTTAGGCTTATCAGCAACAATGGTTTTCACATTAGTGAGCATGGTTTGGCAATATTATTTGACATCTGGAACAAGCTATATTATACCAGACATATCAAGTATAACTGAATGGATCATTTAACTGGCATTTGTTTCAAAAACTCCCACTCTTCAGCTTTTGCCTGGCTGTCATGATACGCCGGCAGCGAATCCCACGTTTCCCCAGCTTCCCCGCCTTTGACGGTCTCATGCTCCCTGCCCACCTTAAATTGGACATTTTGTAACAGTGGCAACAAGGCCATGTTCTTGCTTCTCATTTCTAGAGAAAGTCATCATGCCAGGCAGTGACAGAGCTCAGAAGCTTTGTGGCCATTTTCACCAGGAAGCAGGCCATCAGTTGCGTTGATGGGGATGGGCTTTTGTCTCGTTTTGGGTTTTTGACTGTGGGCCCCCCGGGACATCTACATTTTGGGAGTGACTGTCACAAGGAGGTCTGCTTTGTTGGATGTCATGTAACCCAGATAAAGAGGAGAAAGAAAGAAAAGGGGGTCTCCTGCATTATATCCATAAATAAAGAGCCACACAGGGGCAGAGAAAGAAGATGCTGAGAGTAGGAAGAAATGGTAGCAGCAGAATTTTTACGCTTAAAGTCTCTCTTAATCTGTCTGGTTAATTTCCCCCAGCATTTTGTGTGTACAGTCTTGGGGACCAGGCCTGCAGTTTCACATCACCAGTCTTCCTGATTTACTTTGCTGCTCTGCTGGAGGAATTAGCACCTTAGGGTCTCAAAGCTGGGATTGTTGTAGACCTCTATGGAAACTGGTATGGCAATGCTCAGCGTACTTTCCTAATAAGAAGTCATGCATTTACTTCTTGCAGGAATTCTATGCTTTTGCTATTTTTTATCGCTTTTGCTTGTTTATCTGTTTTGGTTGAAAGCTGTTCTCCTTTAACTCAGGAGGATACGAAAGACTTTACTTGGCTTACTGAATAAATTCATATTAATTATTCAAAATAATTAAAGGAAAAAAGGAGCTTAAAAAGTAAAGTGAATAATGAGCTAGTCTTAAAGGGCAAAAGTCAGATAATGAGGGAAGTCAGAGGCTTAACTTTGTTTTCATTGCACTTGGCAAAATTGTTTTTATTGACACAAACAACTTGGAAGTTGAGTCTCAGGGCTAAAAGGGGCTTTATTATCTGTACTAATGTCACTGAAAGGGGCCAGCAAAGGTGATTGTAATAATGGAAAGAAAGAAGTGGCCTTAGCCTCCTTTACATTCCTGCTTGGTTTAATTGAAGATCTTGAGGAGATATTCCCACACTTACATTTATTACTTACAATAGTCAGCAGGTCGAAGCAACCTAAATATCCACCAGCCAATTCATGGATCAAGAAAATGTGATACTTACATATAGTGAAAGGCTATGCAGCCTTAAGGAAGGAAATCTCATCACATACTGCATGGATTGATTTTGAAAGCATTATGCTAAATGATATAAGTTAATCATGGAAGGACCAGTACTGCATGAGTCTCTCAGATGAAGCAACTAAAATAATCAAACTCACAGAGACACTAAGTGAAATAGAATTTTTTCACGGGCTGAGAGGCAGAAGAAAGGGATGGGAGAGGCAGTGGGAGATGGATGGAGAGTTTCAGTTTTTCAAGATGAAAAGTTTCTAGTAATCCCTAGCATAGCTATGTTAGTCTATATCAACTGTATTCCTAAGGATTAAGATAATTTAATGTCATTTTTAAAGCCATAATAAAAACAAAAACAACAGCAACAACTACAAGCCACTGTAGACATTGGTCTCTACAAAGTAGGTGTTGCTCTCCTGTGGAACTTGGAATCTAGTCATGAAACTTCATTTTAGCTTATTTGTGATAGGAATGATTGTGGGCAGGGTGTGGGCAGGGAAGGCTTCCTGGAGGAGGTGGGCCTTGGGGCTCAGTACACCCATCCCACATGGTCAGCTTTCTTCACTCGTGTCTCCTCTGTGAAGCACAGCTGAAATAGAGTGTGGGTTTGCTATGGTATGGTAGAGTGGAGGCTCATTGCTTTACTGGGTGAATTAACGGCTCTCTACCCAAAGCCAGGGTTGTTTCAAGAGGCCTGTGGACACCTCTGTCCTCCGCTGGGGTTGCTGGTGTGATCCTGTGTTGGGCATCCAGGCCTGATGCTGGTGTCCTGCTCTTTTGTGGTACTGAGGATTGAACCCGGGTTCTCTGCACTGAACTACATCCCCAGCCTTTGAAAAAAAGTTTTGTATTTTGAAACAGGTCTCACTGTCACTGGGTTGCCAAGGCTGGCTTCACATTTGCAATCCTCTTGCCTCAGCCTTGCAGAGTATTAGGATTATGGGCTGCACCACCATGACCAGCTTCTCCATGCTGGTCACCTGCCTATTAACTGTCCAACTCTAAAGGAAAACTGGGCTCCTGAATCTTTAGGATGAGTCAACAGTGTCACAGTGTTACCCACTGCAGCTGTCACCTTACAGTACCCCTGCAATTATCATGTCTGCTCATGCTGTCGTTATCCCTGGGGAGGAAGAGCAAAGCAGTGTGGAGCAATGGCCCACAGCTCCCCGCTCTGGAGTCACACCTGGCTCACACACCTTCTGTTTGGGAAGGAAAGGTGGGTCCCTTCTGATCCCTTCTTGTCTTTACTCTGCTTTTATCTCTCTGTGGCTGTCCCCTGTGGGAGCATTTCCCAAGCTCCTTTCTTATCTGGCTTCCTACTGGGTTTGACCATGAGAGGCCCTGGCAGGAGACTGAAAGTAAGCTGAAGGGACACTCCTGGGTGGTTGTCCTCATCCTGCTCTCCCTCTGGTAGTTTCTCTGGAATGGGCTGAATCTCTGCTGTGGTTCCAACTCCTATAACACACGACCCTCCAGGGCCTGGGCTTTAGTTGGTGACCCTCCTCTGCTGTCTCTGCAGCCTGAGAGTGGCAGTGGCATCTTGCTCTTACTTTCCCTTGCTATGTGTCCTGGCTGGATATCCAAGTCCTTGCATTCAATTCCCCTGTCTTGTGAATATCTGAAGCAGTTCCTGTTCACTCTGTTTGACTCTCGCCGATATACTTCTTGAGACCTTCAGAAAGTCCTAAGCCACTGTGTTGGAAAAGCCCTCTCACTGCAGGAAAGCAAGATTGGAAACTGTCAGTGTTGATTCTGGTACAGCTTTCCCATTTCAGGATTAGTTACAGGCATCCACAGCTTGCTGGGTCTATAGGCAGAAGGGCAAGGTATTCATGACAGTGTGAAAGTAGACTGGTTTGTGTTTCTTGAGTGCTACTTTACTTGTGGTCACATATAAATTGTAAAATGGGACAGAAATACATGCTGGAGACGCAGACTTTATTTCAGATCATGAATATGATAAACATGGTGTTTTCGTATTATAGAAACACCCGTAATCATAACTTAGCATTGCTACTCTATCCAGTTTAATAAGGTCATATTTATTATATGATCACCTTGACAGCCTGGCATCAGGCCAGACAGAAACTAGTAAGAGAGCCCGGTGTAGACTGAAAAGAAATCTTTAGGAATGAAAAGATTAAAAACTCATCAACAGATTACATTTATATTAGTCAGTAGCCATTTTCACATCCTGTTTGCGATTTTAAGAAGTACAGTAGGTCATTATGATAATTATAAATGATGGAACCTTTTATTTTAGGAATCTTATGTTCCCTTTGGGAATATGTTGGAGCTGCTCCGGTAAGTAGAAAAATCCCCTATTAACTTCAGGAGCTTGACATTCCCATTCCAGCATAGTGTTCAAATGTTGGTATTATTTGCCCCCTGCTCCCCTTTTAGTTTCTAAGCTGCCAAGAATTACTGGGTGGGTGAACGTCTAGTATTTTACTGTTGCTCATGTAACACCATCCATTTTCCCAGGAGGTAGAATTTGGATTGGGAGAATGAGTGTGGAATGGTATTAAAAAAACATCAAATCACACAGCATATTCACAACACAGAGTCATCAGATGCACGAGGTTCTGGGTTTTGTAGCTAAGATCCCCCAGGTCCTGCCCTCCAGAGGCTAAGATCCCCTGGTTCTTTATTACCCACTGAGGGATGAAGACAGTTAGGATGAGAAATAGGAAGTTTGGGGCCTTAAAGAGTGGAGGAGGGGTGTCTAGATGGACTTGTAAGCTAAAATTTGAAAGATGAGAGGAATTCACTTGGTCGGAGCTCAGATAGGAGTGTCCTGGCCAGAGGGGCCAGAGCTTTGCAAAAGTTTGGAGGTACAAGAGAACATACTGTCTTGTGGGAAATGACACAAAAGTATTTTAAAGTTTGGTCTTTCTAGAAGTAGAATAACAGCATTTTTTAATTGTTTTCTTTTTTGACTTTGCCTGGAAGAGGATCATTTTGGTAGTGGTTGTAGTTCAGCATGATTGAATATGATTGGGTATTATTACTTGCTGATGGGACTTAATTTTCTCATGTTTAAATGTGATCCATTATCTTGTGTCTAGAACGTATTAGAATGACTTCAAAATGAGAAGCAAAGGAACTCTGGTTATTTCAGCACAAACATACTTGTTTATTGAGCCGAGTGAAGGGTGCTGGGATATTTCAACACTGTGGTTATGTGTATGCTCAAATTTCAGGGTTACAAGATGAGGTCAGCCCTTTGGTGATGACTGGGTTCCTCAGACCACAGACGTAACTCAGCACTTAGTATATTTTTTTCTTCCCTCCCGATTTTTCTTTTTCTTTTCTCTTTTTTTCTTTCTTCTTTCCCTCCAACTCAAAATTCATCAACTTGCAATACCCCTGATAAAACTCATTTATAATGCTGAAAAAATTTTCTGGCGTCAGCCAGCTGTTCAGTTTTTTTTTTTTTTTCTTGTGGAAGGCCCCAAACTCTTCTTACTACTTGTTCTGAAGATAAATTAGTGACTTCTAAATAATGCAGTGAACCCTAATTCTCTTTGATTAGTAGCGAGTTAGATGATAGCGACCCATTGAAATTGGCCATCAGCATAAATAATGAGTGAATGAACTGATAAAATGCAAAGTCACCGGCCGTCATAAATCAAATGAAATCCACTTTCTCTGGAAGTCACTGAAATTAGAAGTCCATGCTCCTATTAATTATTTTGCCTTCTGAAGACGACAGTGTTATAAATCAGCCTTGAAAGGCCCTTCACTTAGAAAGCTGAAGGAGTGAGGCTGCCTGCAAATTGCTTTGTGTACGCACCTAATTGTTTCTTAAGTAATCCAGCTTTGTAGCACGGCTCCAGGAAATGGAGAAGGGTCCCTTTGGGTGAGGTCCGGGAATGTGACTCTATGGAGAGCCTTGAGAAGATCCCCCTTATTCTTTATCTCACGCCTCAAACCCCCTAAGGCAGGGCTGGGCGTGTGGGAGTGGTTTTCTGTGACAGGATTCAGGGGGTTTGGAGGTGGCACCTTGGCTATTTCATCCGATTGTCTCTCAGTTGCTGGGCAGAGCCAAGAAGCCAAACTCCTTGACGGCAATGAAAACCAAGTTTTTAAAAACTGGAGAAAAACCAGAAATTGAAAAGTATGATGTCTCAGGTTCATTTTAAGAGTTTTTGTAATCTGCATATATTAGGTGTGAAATGATACATAATTTTTGCCAAAAGTAAGTGGGAAATTATATTCATTTAGGAGCCTATTTTGCAGTAGACATTTAAAAAACAACTTTTTGCACAAAAGAGGTTAATTGTGTGATGGGAAATGTTGTAAATTAGTTTCATTTAGGACAACTACTTGTCATATTTGATATTTGGAAGTTGAGACAGCCAATTAAAAAATCGTTCTCACCCTCAGAAGGGGTTTCCAGAATTTGGTCCAACTTTTAGATTTGATCCTGGATTATTTGAATCTTTTTTTTTTTTTTTTGGTACCAGGAATCAAACTCAGGACCTTATGCTTGCCAGGAAGGTGCTTGTGTCACTGAGCTATAGCTTTGGCCCAGGATTATTAGTAAATCTGGACAGAATTGTCAAGGAAATTCTTTGTTTCCCATTGAGTATGGGAGCCTGTGGTTGCCTTCCTCAGGGAGATGAATGAACGGGTTTGTGGGGATGAAGACAAACATGGATAGGAGTAGTTCGTAGGATCGACTTCTACAGTTAGGTTGAGGTGACTGTCCTAAGTTAGCTTTAGCATGGGCCCTGCAGGTAGGCAGGGAAGAGGACAGGGTTTTTAAGGAAAAAGCATTCTTATTTTCCTCCTTTTCTAACCTTGTTGCCATCTGCTGCAGGCTGGCGAGATTCCCCTGGTGGCCAGTACAGGAATGTGAATCCTGGCCTTGGAAAATGCAAATTATCTCCCAGGTTGTAGGAAGCACAGTCTTTACTTTTTTGTGTTGTGACAGTTGAGGTGTCCTGGACTGTTGGGTCATCCCCAACAGATGCAGTGTGTGTGGTAGGCAGGGCAATCTGTGCAGCGAATGGCAAAAATCCCCACATGTGAGTGTGCTCGGGTGTTAAGGTTAGTTCCTGCTTAAATCTGTAAAGCTCATTCTGAAAAACTAAACTTAATGATGTACCAGTGAGCATTATGTCATGAAATAGAAAGGGGCAATTATTCCCTTGGATGCTGAATCCTGAATGCAAGGATGTTCTGAATTGTGTCCTTGAAACCAGCCAAATCTGTAATTTAGCAGCAACTCCATGACCCATTCACTGATATAATTAATGTGACCTCACCCCTACCCCTTTAACTCTTTGAAGCATCCACATTTAGATGATCAGTCTATATATAATACTTGGACCAAGTTTTTGTGTTCACTGTACCAGTTCCACAGAGATGGCGGTATATTGAAATAAGGCATTGGAAACAGTTTAGAAGTGTAAACACTTGTTCCCTAACATGTCACCTTGGATAAATTAATTTCTCTGGGCTTCTGTTTCTCTATCCATACATTGAAATCATTGTATATTCCTTGCAGATTTGTGCTGAAGATGAAATAAAATAATATGTAAAGGACCTAGCAGTTTGCTGGATACATAGGTAGGTAGGGAATCAACATTCATTCTCTAGAACATGCCAGGAACCCTGGTAGTGGTGGTAGGGAGCAGATGCTTTGAGTGATTCTGAACCCAACTTCAAGTTAATACATACAGTTCAGACGGCATCAGTACAGTGTAACAAAGAGGGGAGGAAAAGCACCTTGATGCCTTCTGGTATGGAAAAAAGAATGTCCTCTGTGAGGAAAGACCCGCTCCCCTAAGGCTGGTGGAATACACTGTAAAAAGAGATGCAAAAAGATGTGCATGAGGGAGAAGCTGAATTTGCTCTTTGATCAAACATAGACTTGATTTAGTTTTTCTAGCAAAAGAAGAAGGAGGTTGGCCAGAGGTACTGTAGATGGCTCTGCCATTCAAATGCAACATGTCAGGAAAGTAATCTGTTGGTGTGAAAGCCTTTAGCTCTTCATCTGTGAAATGGGGACAGAAAGGTTGTAGAGACTTAAATGAGGTCAGAAATGTCAAGGAGCATTGCAAACTGTAGAGTGCAGGCCATGGAGTTTTTTGTTTGTTTTGTTTTGTTTTGTTTTGATACAGAACTGAAGTACCAAATGACCTAACACTAGCTTGGAGGTATAAAGTGACCACATGGGGTGATGCCACGCCACACCATAAGATTCACAGGTTCACAGAAGAATCCTCATCGGTCCCCCTGCTCTCTTCCCTAACATTGTGGGAAGGCCCACAACTCTGTTTTACTGGCTCAACAGGGATTGGCATTTTTAAGCAACTTGTATACTTGTGTACTTTTCTTCGATGAGCACTCCTGTTTACAGTTTTAATTAGAAAGAGATAAGAGGATTTCTTTTTTCTCAGGGTTTCCAGCCCAGATGACTCCAAGTGTGTGGAAGAAGGATGCACACCTCCTCCTTTACTTTGTCATCCTCCTCCTTTATAACTCCTATTTTTGCTTTGGCTTGTTTGCTTATTATTGGTTTCTGTTTTGTAAATATCCAGAAAGAACTGTGTGTGTGTGTGTGTGTGTGTGTGTGTGGTATCAGGAACTGAACCCAGGGCCTTTGCACTGAGGTCTTTCTCTAGCCCTTTTTTATTTTTTATTTTGAGACAGGTTCTACCTAAATTATTAAGTGGCTCTGGCTAGCCTTAAATTTATAGTCCTTCTGCCTCAACCTCTTAGAGTTCTGAGATGCACCACCACATCCAGCTGAAGCCCTTCCTTGGAGAACTGTTTTGGGGAAGGTCTGTGTGGGAGATTCTGGTCGGAGCTCAGAAGACCAGAAAACTGGTAAAAACCAGGCTTGAAAGGTTTCTGCTGGGAAGAAGGACTGCACTGGTTGTTGGAGTCCAGACAGTATGCGTTATGGCTTGGCAGAAAATGTGTCTGCATTTTGCTCATGTCTAGAGACTTTCCTTAAAACTGAGATTAAGGGTGGTGAACTAATTAATCTAGCAGAAAATATTTCAAAGCAATCTAATGTTGAGGTGGTGGTGTAGCTATTGTTGGGGGCTTTCAGCCAGATCTATGTTGAGAATCAAGAGCAAAGAGTCCAGCAGGATGATTTAAGATATGGTGAGTTTGGCCAAAAGGGAAGCTCCAGTAAAGCTGTGGCTACAAAGAGAAAGCTGAGGAGATCTGGATTGCTGAGAAGGAACAGAAGAATACAAAATATAGCCTGAGGGCTTTACAAGAAGCAGCAAGTCTCCAACCTTTGCAGCCTCAAAACTGCAAAAGTGAAAGACTTTGCTCTGAGGAGAAAACCACAGAGCACCATGTTGTAGAATGGCAGCAGCATAGAAAATTTGTTCTTCAGAATTGGATTCAGAGTGCCCAGTGGTCCAGACACTCAACCCTTACAGCCAAAAGAGAGGAAAGCCTGGCTACTGCTCCAACTGGCAGCAGACCTTGGCATCATCCACATGACACTGGTTTTAGGTGCATTCAGAATACAAGAGTTGTGGGGTTAATAACGCTTCCACCCCAATTTCAGAAGGCCTGGTAGGCCAGGCAGTGTGCCCCTGAGAGGGCAGTGTGGTGAAGCTGTGAGAGTGAAGTCAAAAGTGCAGTGGAGATCCCAGAAGTTTAGAAAACCCAGGCACATGGATCATCTAAGGAAAGCTGCAAGGAGGGAGAAAAGCAGGCCTAAGAGAGAAGCCATGGGAGCTACTACCACCAGAAGTGCCATAAGGGTGGAGCCGTCCAAGCCCTTTGGCACTACACTTTACCACAGATTGCTTTGGATGCTGCACAGGGAACTTCAGGGCTTAATGTTTGCCCTTCTGGAGTTTGGACTTGCTTTGGTCCCCATATTTTGTATCCTCCTGTTTGTAACTTCTGAAATGGTAATGTTTATCTTGTGCCATTGAATGTTGGAAGTGTTTAACTTTTCATTTGTACAGGGGCTTGTAGCTAAGAGTTTGCCTTACATCTTAGAGGAGACCTGAGACTTGGACATTTTGGCAAACTATTAGGACTTTGGCAACTCTTAGAGATGGACTAAATGCCTTTTGCATAAAGGGATGTGCATGAGTCTTTGGGGGACCAGGGGTGCAATGTTATGGTTCTTTTGTAATATAATGTTGATAGACTTAACACTGGTTATTAAGGATTGTTAAACCTGTATTGTAATGTTCAAGTTGTGAAATGATAAGAATAAGCATATCTTTGTATCTGGAAACTGATTTAAAGAAATGTGTCTGGTGGCCAAGTTTACAAGAGGTGGATTATAATGGTTGTGTCAACTTAAAAGCTTTAGAAGTTTAACTAAGTGACTCAGCAGGGGGGCCAGGGTCGTTACTTTGGAAACATCCTCATCCTGTGCAAGAGCAGGGCATGGAGATTTTGTGAGTGCCTCAGCCCTGTGGGTGGGGCTAGCCTGCATACAATATAAGGGAGGGAAAGAGGCTTGCTCCCCCCATTTTGCTCTTATTACTTTTGCTGTCCTCTGCGCTTTGAGCTATTGCCCCTCACAATTCCATCTTGCCTTTGAGCCAGCTGATTATGGACTGAAACCTCCACAAACTGTGAGCTAAATAAACCTTTCCTTCCTTAATTTTGGGTGTCAGATATTTTGTCTCAGTAGTAGGAGAAAAGTAACTAAGACAATGTCTTTTTATTTATTGAAAATTAAATTTCAATTACACAAGCACAATATTCTTTGTACTAACATTAACTGCCAAGGCTCAATCCTCAGCTACCCTTCTCCCCAATCTCTTCCACTGAGGCAATTTATTAGAAGTTCACTGCCTTTCCTTTGCTTTCTTCTATGACTATATAAAATCCTCCATCACAGACATGTATGTATGCATACTAAAGAATTTGTAGTACTTCCTCCCTTCTGTTTTCCCCCTGTGGTATCTCTTAGCTATCTTTGTGTGTCAGCACATTTGGCTGTACTTGCACCTTTTTACTTGTGTGCAGTATTCTATAGTAAGGATATACCAGAGTTTATTTGGTCCTGAGCTTTCTAGTGGGGATTTTAGTTGTTATCATTTTCCTTGTCATATGGGTAATAGTTGTCCTTAGTAATGGTCGTCCTTGGTATAGGCTTTTGGTGCATCTGTACAAATCTCTCCCTTGAGTGTATTCTAAGAGGTAGAATTGCACAATCCTAAAGTATGCACATGTTAGATAGTATTGGACACTATAAGTTTGTCCTCCATAATGATTTCATCAGTAGTCCCTCTTCTAAGGATGTGTGGAAAGTAACACTTTGACCCTTTTTCCAGCATTTATTTGATGTTAGTGCACTTTCCAAAGTTTTGCCCTCTGCTGGATATGACATGGTATATCTCACTGTCATTTTAAATTTTCATTTTCCTGTGACATTTAGAAGATGTATATTTCTAGTCAATCCTTATAAATTCTTTGTTGTGATTTGCCCATACACATCCTTTACCCATTTTTTTCTCATTAGATTGTGCACCCCTTACTCATTGGTGTCTTGTATATTCAGAGTATATTCACCTTAGTATGTCATATATATCACAATTTTTTTTCTGGTATGTTGCCTATCTTTCAACTTTATGGTGCCTTTGTTTTACATATGGGTTTTTAAGTTTGATGATTAACATGTCTTTTTCTTTATGCTATTTGTGTCTTATTGAAGATCTTTGTGATCCTTGGAAATAAACATGTATGTGATAAAAAAATGGTGAATGTTTGAGTTAAAAAATTATTACAGTAAAAGACACACTGCCAATAAACCTTCATAAAATCCCTGTCCCTTGCACTTTAAACACACTTATCCCAACATTATTGCCACTTTCTGAAGCAGTTCTGGAGAGTCTTTCATAAATGTCTTTAGTTACACTGCCATGGCTGCCTCAATATCCTGCATTGGTTCAAAACTTTTACCTTTCATGGTCATTTTGACTTTGAGGAAGATCCAGATGTTGCAGTGCTAGACTCAGTGAATAAGGTGGATGAGGAGACACCATAATATTTTTATAGATTTGCCTTTCTGTTGGATGACACTTAGCATCAGCATTGGATGTATTGTTATCACACCATGTAAAGACCCTCATGAAAGGGGACGTCCAGAACTGCTTCAGAAAGTGATAAGAACAGTGGAATAAGTGTGTTCAAAGCAAAGGAGAGTATTCTGAGGGGATTAATGACACTGTGTCTTTTAGTATAATAAATTTTTAAAAAATTAAGCATTTGCTATACTTTTCAATCATTCCTTGCATTTTCCTGTTTCTTCTAAAACTTTGATGGTCTAACTTTACTTTTTGGTTCTTAACCTGTTGATTTCTTTTCCCTTTGGTGAATGGTTTTATACATATGTCAAGATCAAAATTAATATCTATTCTTCATAAATGGATAATCAACAGCTGATCCAACACTGTTTTAGATCATTTTTATATTTGGAAAGCTATATTTAATGTCACATATAAAGTTTCTAAGTATACAAAAAACTGGACTGTCTTCTGTTCTATGATGTATTTGTCTATTTGTTATCAGAAATACTAAAATACTAAAATAATGTCTAAGCTGGCTGAGCACTGCTTGCTGAAGTTCAAAGGGAGAGCCACAGAGTTCACCTTGGGCAGCTGCATTTCATATCATCACTTTCAATCAAACTGCATTCTCTAGAGCTCAAGTCCTGAGTTCTTAGAAAGAGAGGTCATAGTAACATTTGTTATTCTCCTCTTAAAGTCCCCTGTTGCTTTGTGGTCCATTTTATCACCGTCATTGGGACACTTCTCACAGGTTCAAACTGGAGCATAGGGGCCACTCTGATTGGAGGATGTGGTGGGTATCTATCAAAAGATACAGCCTCTAATTCTCATTCAACCATGAGTTCTGTGGTCACAGACAAACAACCCTTCCTGTTATATGTTGGGTAGAATTGGATTGAGTAGCCCTGGGATCCGGACTTGAGCCCATTGACTGTGGGGCTTGGGGTAATAGTTTCATTTCTTTATCTCATTTGTTTATAGGGATGTTATCGTCTACCTCTCAGGAAGGTTTTATGGGACTTTTACCCAAATAGTGCATAAAGGAACATCTTATTAACTACAAAGTGCAACAAAAAGTAGAACTACATACTAATATGAACAGGCTTTGTTTTTATTTTGGTCCAGTGAAGATAATAAATCTTTGTCTCACCTGCCTTGAAGAGCTGTTTCCAGCATCAGATGGGAGGTACTTTGATAAAATTGGAATGCCATACAAATTATTTATGGATGATGAATGCCAGCAGGTAGACTGGATTTGGAACATATTAACCAAGCCCACAGGGTTACTGCAGTAAAAGAGGGTAACATAAATATGGCACTTTTAAGGGAGACTTTTTGGAGTAAGATTTATGGGGGTCCTTAAGTCTTTACCCACTTGGGTTAAAAAAAGGTTTAGAGCTAGTCCTTTGAGAGGGATCAGATGGTCCTTCATGCATGCAGAAGGGGGAGACTAAGTGCTATGTGGAGTTTTTGTGCTAAGAGAATCAAGGTGCAGGATGAGACTGGCTGTTAGTTGATTTGTGCTGTCAGTGGCTATGTCCGGTTGCTTTTAGTTGAAAAGCAAAGTTTAATGAAACTTTGATTTTTATTTGTTTATGAATTGTGAAATGCTTCTTATTCTTCTCCGCCTTTCTCTTCTTTCATATGGAACCTAAATTAGCAACAGCCAGAACACAAGAAGCTAACAGTTTGGCTCATGACTAAATGAGGTCCCTAAAGGCCCGTATGTTAAAAACTTAGTTTCCAGGGAGATACCATTGGGAGATGGTGGAACTTTCAAGAGATGCAGCTTAGTGGGAGGTCTATAGATTGTTGGGGACTTTGCTTTAGAGGGATTGTGAGTCCTGAGCCCCTCCTGTCTCTCTTTTGCTCCTGACCATGATCTGAGTGGCTTTGTTCTACCACATGTGCAATAATATGTTGATTCTCTACAGGCTCAACAGCAGCAGGGCCATCTGGTCATGGGCTGCTGAAACCTCCAAAACTGTTAGCCTGAATAAGCCTTTCTTCTTTATAAACTGATTACCGGAGGCATTTGCTATAGTAACATGAAGCTAATACATTAGGTCATTAAGTATTAAAAATGGAAGACTAGAAAAAGAAAAACAGATAGCTTCTTAGGCTTGTGATTATGTTGGCAATACTCTTTTTCCTTTCAGGAGCAGGGAGATACTAGTTGTGGTAGACTGTGACTTTGGTGGTCCCAAACGAATCATACTTGCTGGTGTTTAAGCCTCTCTCTAGTCCATTATGTGCTGAGTCTGGCCTTGGGCAGTAGGGCACAGGCAGGTGTAAAATACAAGACTTTGCGTTTGTACAGCAGAGCTAGTCTTCTTGAAATATGTGGTCTTAGAATCCACTTTTCAGGTAATGAAGCTATATCTAGCCATGTAGAAAGACACCCCAGCCCCTAGCCATACCACATCAATCAGAATCTCTAAATTGTGATTGATGCCATCTTGGATATTCCAATCCTTGCTACCAACTAGCGACAAACATATGGAGAACTTCCAATAAGACTTAAAGAAGAACCACCCAACCTAGCCCCTATTAGCCCACAGAACTATAGGAACATAAAATAGTTATTGCTTAAATCCACTGCACTTGTTTTTATAGCAATAGGTAACCAAGATACTGAGTTGACACAGATACGTACAATCTGCGCACACACATCTACACATATACTTACAGAATTCAGATTAATGCATGAGGATTAATTGTTTTTTTCATATCTGAGAAGTTGGTGTTTTGGCACTTGGGTTCAGACTATATCAGGAGAGACTTATTGCCCTGGTTCAGCTCACCCAAGAAGAGGCGTTGTTTAAGGGGTGTTTCTATTTCATTAAGGAACAGATAGTAAAAGAACAAAGAAGTATTTGTTCCTTTCCAATCGGGCCAGTTCCCTTCCCATCAGGCCCCCTGGGCCCAGAAGCACCTGTGGGAGAAGATGGCCAGGTAATGACATTTGCTTCTGCAGCTTGTGTGCAGAGAGAGACTTGGTAGAATGTATAAATCCATCATTTTAAGCCATTAGGCAATGTGTTGGTCAGTACAGAAAACTCTCTTCTCATTAATTCAAGGGAGATTTACTTGTGTCACCCTCATTAGTATTTATGGGATTTATCCACATCAATCGCTACTGCATTAACAGGGAAATAACTAAACCTCCCAGGGTTTGTTGGTGCTAATAAAATGAGCTAGAAGTTCCAGAAATTGCCGTGATCAGAAGTATTCCAAACCGAGGCCTGTAATTGATCCTTTTCAAAGTACCCTCAGGATGTTTTCCTGTTTGCTTCCTTTCCAGGGGCATTTGCATATTAGCATGGTATCTACCCTTTCTGTCCAGATCTGGAGGAGAATCTGTTTCTTACTGTGAAATGTGGGGTAACCCAATGGAGTGTTAAAAATTCTATTGTCAAGACAGAGGATTTAAGTCAAAAAAGGGTTAACTTTCATATAATTCTTTTTGTTTGGTCCTTGCTTAAAAAAAAAAAAAAACTAACCCTGCATGTAAATATATTTTTTATGTATTCTGAACATAAAGTTAGCTCTGTCCTACCATATTGATTTATTAGATTCTCTGACATTTTAGTTGTGGTCGTTATGTTATATTTATGAGATGAATGTTGGATCCCCTCATTATGTTATCCTCATTTATTTTACATACTTTTATGGCTGGTTGTGCATCGCTTTACAGTTAAAGCTTTATTGCAGCTGTTAGTGTGGGGGGGAGGGGAAGGCAAGTAGTTATTGATCGGAATTTACATGTTTACTGTTGTAATCATGATTTATTTAATCTGTTTGCACATATAAATATAAGCCCCCTCTCTGAAATAAAAAAATGTATGCTGTATCTATATTTTAGATGGTGGAGCTTTCACTGCTACCCTCATACCCACTGGGGTAATGAATTTGAGCATGATCTGATGTTTTCTTAGACTAGCATTTTCTATATAGTCTGGTGGTGAAGAATATGGACTCTGGAGTCCTAGTGTCAGTTTCAGATCTCAGGTGTATTGCTTATTTACCTGTGGTCAAGATGTTTATCTCTCTGTGCTTCAGCTTCTACACCTGTAAAATGAGCTTGCTATTAACTCTTACTCTATATGGCTGTTGTGAAAATTGAAACAACTGGTAAAATTCTTTATTCTAAGCCTAGACGTATCATTTATTAGATGCCATTTGCTATAACTCCAATGGGTAGGTGGTGAGCCAGCTGTGTGGGGAAGGTGCAGTTACTTTCAGAGAGGACCCTTGACTTTGGTTTAGCAATAATAGCCAGGTTTCCTGGTGCTGGGCACAATACCTGACACCCACAGTTTCAAGAATGGGAGGTTCCATTTAGCTCACGTTGTAAGGGGATTCAGTCCATGGTAAACTGGCTCCAATGAAGAAGCATCATGTTGAAAGAACCTAGCAGAGCAAGGTTGCTTAGTTCATGGCAGCTGGGAAGCAGAGCAGAGGAACAATGAGGGAAGGATGGAAAGGGTAATAGACCAGACATAGGTCCCAAGCCATGCCTTCATGACCCACCCAGGCACACTCAGAACTATGTTATACTAACTTGCTAGGCATTTCTTAATTGCACTTCATGATGAATGGTCATTTAAATTCTTCAGGACAGAGGCATCTAGAAGGCTCAGAGGTATGCTGTAGCCAAGAAATAGAAGGATTCATTGAGATGTGAAGGTTAGTCTTGAAAATGGACTCTTCCAGTATACCATCTTCAAAGTATTTTCATTTTAAGTCTGTTATTAGCTAGCTTCTAAGGGTTAACTTCACTTACTTCCAGTCTTCTTGTCTGTGATTTGGGTTTGACATTTTCTATCTGCCATATGATATGTTAATGACATGAACAGTGGATTAGAAGTAAAAGACATTTTCTAACCCCAAGTCAGCTACTGAATAACCTTAGACTTAGCAAAAGACGTGACCCTTAACAAGACAAAGTTTCTACCTACTTTTAAGGTTCTGTCTCAACAGCTGAGACAATATTTGTGCTGTCATTTTAGATTTTCTGAAGCATTATAATAAATGATAGGGAACTACTAACAATAGTTGCAAAGAAGAGATGAATAATAGATGTGAAAGTCTCTGAAGCAAGCAGGATGTGCCACATAAACAGAGGACTGGTGCAGATTCTGCTTTATGACTTCTGATGCTCAGGATGAGAATCCTATCCCTTCTCAAGGCATGGAGGCCTAGAGAACCACCAAACTCCTTGATTCTTGGCCCAAGGGGTTTTCCTTACTTATTCAGTGGAGGAGCTACTAGTAAGCCCTCTCCTCAGGAAAAATAATCTCCACCTTGTAATTGCCTCGTTGTTTGTCTATGGTATAAAGCTGTGTATTTCACCTTCACTGCTTAATGTAAACCACGAATTCTGCCCTAGTACCAGCAAATCAGCATTTGCATTTTTATACTTTACAGTCTGGCAGTGATTCTTCAAAATAATTTACTTTTATCATCTTGTTTCAGATTTTCAAAGAATGATCTATCTAGCAAAACAGTTCTAGCCTTTCTATATGTTCATTTTTGTTGTTGTTGTTTTGAGGCTCTTTAGCAGAACTAATGATTTTTAATCAAATTTCTAGGCCACTCATCATAATTAGGTTTAGAATTATGAATTATGTACAGCTCACCATTATATCACACTTCTCTTTGATAGGTGAGTGAATTAGAGATCATCACAGAACTTCCAGAGCCTTTCAGGATGATTTATGACATTAAAAAAATCTCCACCTTTTTCTGCACTGCTTAATGCATTTCTAAGAAAATATGCCTTCTTTTTCTCTCTCCCTGAAAATGCTATTGGTTGTCATTTTTTCTCCCTGCATCTGAAAATTTTCCGTAGCTAAGATTAAAAGGAAACAATCAAGATCAACCTCAAAAATATTAAGTGAATTAAATCCTGCACAAAGGAGAGCTTACTATATGATTCTATGTATGTGACCTAGTAGGATCAATTTAGAGTGACAGAAATCAGAACAATAGTCTCTCCTAGAGAGCATGAGGTAACCATGAGATGATAGAAATTAGAAATATTCTAGATCTTGACTGAGCTGGTTTCATGAGTGTGCACCTTTGTCAAAACTTATCAAAGAGTATACTTAAAACCCATGCATTTCCCTATGCAAATGTACCTCAATAAATGCATGAAAAAGTGAATGATGACTCACCTGTTCTTTACCTGTCATTCAGATGCACTTTAATGGGGGTTAAAAGCTATGGGAATATTGAGGGGCTGTGATGTTTTTCCTTATACTTCTTTTGCCAGAATTTAAAGAAAAACATTCTATTGTAATCCCGGTCCTCTAGGTCACTGGAGGTTTGGATAAAGCTTGTTTGTCAGCTCTATTAGGGATATTCAAGTGGGTACCTGCTGTCTGGGTTAGCTTTTATGGGATGTTATTACTCATTCTAAAAATGTTCCCCTTTCTTGCTATTTGACTTATATGGAGGAATAATTTCTTGGCTAATTTTTTTTTCAGTACGTACTTCTGAAATACAAATTCACTTTTACTAATGAATCATTATCATGTACTACCATCAAAGGTTATTCACTGAAAGCTCAAGAAAAAAGCAATGAAAACTAATTTTGATTGTTAATGGAAATGTATTTTTAGTCTTAAAGAGCTTCCCTCAGCAATAATTATAGTTATGCCTCTTGGGTGTTTTTGGGCTTTTAAATTTACATCTAGTAGCTCTTTTTCATTTAGCAGTTAATCTTTTAACAGAGCTCTGCAAATTTGTTCTTTAGTGTTACGAAAGGATTGATAGAGATTTTGTTTCTTCTATTTCTTTATTCAGTTTTTATGCCTTTGCTTATGGTGTCTGCATGGGCCTAGTGTGTGTACCTACTGTGTTGCCGTTGTCCTAGGGTGACTGGCAGTGTAGGGAGTGAGGGGCCAGCAGGGAAAAATGAGAGAGGGATACTACGCTTTGCTGCGGCTGGTGGGGATCCATTGGCCAGCCAGTGGCCTCTGCTCCGTGGAGCACAATATTGTGGCCCAACAAATGGGCTCATCCAACGTCCTTACAGAAAACAGGCAAAGCTCATCTCAGTAACCTAGAACTGTAAATAATACACAGTTCACCCCTTAGGACACTAGCTTGCTGCTGCCTTTTTCTGGCTTCGGAAATGAAAGTATCTGTAGGCCTGTAGGGAGATTGAACACAAGACGTAAAGCTTCTGTAGCTGCTAAGATTGCTTGCTGGTTTCCCTGATTTTTTGCTGGTCTCAGAGAAAGGCAGGGGCAGTGCTGAAGGCATGAAAAGAGAGGCGGCGTTCAGGCAGGAAGTTTGCCCAAGTTCTGCACTTGTACTAAAAACCAAGCATAGCATTTATCCTGGCCAGCTGGATTAGAGAAAACTCAAGCCATTCCAAGGACCTTGCTCCTGCTGAAAACTGACCTCACCCATGGAACTATGCAGCAGACAGGCATTTGGATACTTGCAAAGCAGGGCTGAACATTAAGGAGCAGTTAAAATTAATCCTGTGTACTGCAGCTCCCGAGAAAGTCAGCCCCACATGTCAATAAATCTAGATCTGTTTGGAGCTTCCGTCACTAAATCTTCGTCTTGACTGTTTGCTGGTGGTGTCAAGAGCTGCCCAGGAAGATGAATTCGAAGGGAAGATGAAAAAGGAGCCATATTAAACTGGAGCTCTGATAAGTTTAGTTAAGAGGCAGGAGATGTGTCCTTGCCGTGACATTCAGTGGCTGATATTTGTTTCCCTTTAAATAATATGCTGTACATCTGTGAGAGTGATGGTTTGGGGCTGGTGACATTGCATCTGCACCAAGGTTACTGCCTTCTGGACAGGCAGCCTCTCTCCTTTCTTTTTCTATCCCACACCCTGTCAATAAATATCCACTTGTCTGAGAAGTGAGATACAGATTTTACAGCTGACGCTGGAGCATCTTCATTTCTAGAAGCAATGAGGTTCACCGTGAAGCCACGTAGGAAAGGTGGCGGGGAGAGAGAAATTAAAGGCACTGTGGAAGCAGTTTGAGTCATGAAACTGTCAAATGAACCACAGCAGCACCCAGTGGGGAGGCACTGGCCCTTGGAGAATTTATCCTTCAAGACCCCATTTTCATAAGCAAGATACATAAAATCCAAGGGGACACTCAGGACTTTGGGGTTCTGTTTTCTCAAGCAATCCCCCTGTTTAACTACCTCCTTTGGTCTTACAATGATTTGCAGATCTATGCCTGGACAGCAGTCAGCGAACTTTCTTAGGAAGGGGGCAGCTAGTAAATGTTCTTGGCTTTGTGAGTTCTGCTGTCTCTAGTGCCACTACTCAATTCTGTCATTGCACAAATGTAGCGACAGTCTGTCCTGAATGCAACAAAATGGGAACTTCATGTGGTTTTCCAAGTTATGAGAAAGAATTCCTCCTCTGATTTTTTTTCCTCCTCCTAAAAACATAAAAACCATATATAGCTTGCAGGCTGTACAAAAATAGCTGGTGGGCTGAATTCATCCCAAAGGCTGCAGTTTGACCTCAGGCCTATGATTTTATGCTTTGAGACTGTTACCTTCCTTTAGCCAACATGCGAAGGCCGTGGTTGTCCCTTTTGATAGGAAGATGCTGACAGCCCAGTGAAATGATCACAAGTTCGTTATCTTATTCAGCCGGAGATAAAGTGGGTGTGGTAAAATCCCTGTGGGCGCTGAGGCAGGCACCAATCCTCCATTAACACCGAGTGGCAGCTTGGTCACCTAACCTCTCTAAGCCCTGTTTCCTTTTCCCTTCTATGAAATAAGAATGATCATGCCTGCCTTGCCTGTATTACATAATAGTCTATAAACAAGTGAGTCAATAGAAATAAGAGTTTTTAGCCAATCCATAAATCATTCTATGAATATAAGGTTTTCGGATTATTTCTGCTGCTGTTCCAACATAGCTTTCCTTGTTATCTCTGATTGTACTTAATATTGTTTCTTTGTATTTTAGCTACAAAACTAGAATCACAGTTTCACTTCTGCAGTTGTGCAAGGAAGACAAAAAGTTTGTATTTCCCCCCCCCATCTTTCTTGACTGATATTGGCAGGGTATTTCTGAGCCTCTCCTACTTTTCTGCTAGTTTTCCCAGTTCATCCAGATGCCTAGTGTAACTGAGAGGACCATGTGCAGTTTGTGGTGTTCCTTCTCTGTCTGTCCCATCCGTATTCACCTTCAGGGCCCTCTTGGGGTGCCACCGCCTCCAGGACGTCTGCATCAGGATCTAGGACACAGGCAGTGCTGTCCTCTGTGAATGTCTCCACCCCACTTGGCACCACACCATGTAGGAAAGATATCCTGTGCCCCGGAAGAGGTAGAGGTTTATGAGAAAGGGTGAAGGCAAAGAATGGAGTCTGCAGGTTGGCCAAGGAGGATGTTTTCAGATCAGGCTGAGTCCTGCTGAGATGCTGACCACAACCTAGTGGGTGAGGGATTCAAATATGAAGTAAGGGAAGATGTAGAGAGGCTATTCTGGTGCAAGCGACATCACAGGACTTTATATTTCCACCACAGTGTTCCATCCATGTGGCCCGTTACCTTTCAGGACATTTTCATGTCCCCTTGCTCTTTTAAGTCTTCCAATAAAGCTTCCAGGGACATGAATCATTCTAATCCCCATTAGATCCTGAGAAAACTCAGGCCCAGAGAAGTTACTTTACCTGTGTCAGCCCCATGCAGTTGGTGAATAATGTATTTAAGACCGGACCCTGTCCGGATACCGTACTGCCCCCCACTCCCAACTCCAACCTGCCCTGGGCCCTACACATGGACTCTTTCTCCACACCTTTAGATTCTTGAGGGTCAAGGCACTTTTCTATGTGATGTGTGGAACTCTGTCCTTGAGTGTGTCAGTTTGTCTTCCTTCCCAGGATATGTCTTAGAGCAGGTTTGGAGAAGGATAGTTTATTATCATGTACTGTCAATTTCTTGTATTCTGTTCAAACCTCCATTATGCAAATATGTGTACACAGAGTGTTCATTACTTGTTCGGCCTCCGGTGGGCAGACCTGGTGAGTCACCCACTCCTGGGGCCCTCTTCTCTGTGGAAACACCTCCTGTGGCTCCTAATTGCTCCCCTACTGAAGTGTGAACTCTTCAGCTTGACACTTTAGGTCCTCTGTAATCCTGTTTTCCCCTTCTCACCTTCCCTCTCAGAGAAAGGAATGTGCCTCTTCCCTCCTCAGGCCCTCTCCTCCATCCAGCTTCTTCCTCCTGTGTAGGACTTTGGTCCGCCATTTTCGCCATGTTCTCGTGTATCTTCCATTCTTCCCCTCCAGAGATAATTTCCATTCACCTGTTATAACGCATGTGCTCTCCCTGCTCTGAAAACAAATGCATTCTGTGTTGTCCCTCACACTGTTGTCTTTTCCTCCTTTCTTCTTCGTTTGCTTGAAGCATGTCTCAGCATTTTTCACTGAGGGATGTGAATGATAACTAAGCTCTAGTATCCTTGGGAAGGAAAAAACTAGCCCTTTCCTGAAAACCATATTTTCCCACAATGTTTTTGTATGGCTCTTGGGCTAAGAATGGTTTTTATATTTTAAAAAGGTTTCAAAAAGCATAATTCTTGATGCACGAAAAACGTATGAAGTTCAGAATGCAACACCCATAAACAAAGCTCTATTGGAACATGGCCTCATGCTTTCATTTTGGCATTGCCTGTGGCTGCTCCGGCACCACCACACAGGAGGTGAATATTTGTAGACACCATGTGCTACTTTACAAAAAGACTTGCTGGCCCTGTCCTAAAGGATCAGTTATGTGTCACGAATTGACTTCCATGTATATAGAAAGGTACAGTTATACATCACTCTTAGAAGAATTGAGAAAGTCACAGAAATCACATTCTATGAGATAAGGAACCTCACTGAAAAAACCCTTCCTTTTTCATTAAACTTTTGTCGACCTGATCTTGGGCCCACCCTGTTGCTCTACTGGAATATGTGCTCTGAGGATGCCTTCGTTATGCTTCGTAGGCATATAGGAGAAGGAGTTGTGCCCCATTGCTAAGAGTGGTGACCTTGACAGTGCACCTGATCCTGAATTTTCCTCCTTTTCTTTTTCCTGCTGTCTTGAGTCATGTCCTAAATAATATTCCTACATCCGTGCCCTCATCTCAGGCCGTGCTGTGAGGGGATTCAAACTGAGACCCAGTGTGGTCTTTTGAAAACTTCTGCCTGGCATCTTCAGTGGCTTTCTCAGGCTTCATAGTACAGGACTGACTGTGTTCCGAGCTCCTAGGCTGCAGGTTGACTTCAGCTTCTCTTCCCCATTATCTTCC
This sequence comes from Chinchilla lanigera, assembly GCF_000276665.1. Lineage (NCBI taxonomy): Eukaryota > Metazoa > Chordata > Mammalia > Rodentia > Chinchillidae > Chinchilla > Chinchilla lanigera. The sequence goes on along the minus strand of NW_004955437.1, from coordinate 16,299,418 downwards.
TTTACCTTTACCCTTTGTTCTAGTCAAGCTGTGTTCCTTAAGGGCAGGGGCTCTGTCTTACGCGTCTTTGTTTCTCCATTGTTTTGCTCAGTGTCCAACATATGAGGAAACTGGATGTAAATGTGTATTTTAGTGAATGAATGAATGAACGAACATGTTCATCTTCACATATCTTTTAAGACATCCTCCTCATCACTGCTGAGAGAAGACCTTTTCCTCCACTAACTTTGCAAAACACCTTATCTTGAGCATTGTACCGTACTTTTTCCTTTTATACTTATTTATAGGTTTTAACTGCTAAGATATAACTGCCCAAAGGGAAACGATCTTTTGTTATTTTCTTTGTATTCTCATACAGATCTTATTGGCACAGGAATAATCAATAAATGTTGGTTGAAAGATTGAGAGCATCTCATTATTTCCCAGGAATGCAGGCTTGCTTTCTGACTTGCTCTATTCTGTCTTCTCCAACTCTGTCACATGTTTTCTCATTTCCATGAATTGAGCTATGTAGTGGCCCCTGTTCCTTATACATGCTTTATACAGTGGTTTACCTGTTTACCTATGGAAATGATATCCATCCTTTAAGAGCAAGCTTTCATGCTATCTTTTACATAGAACCTTTCCCAGCCCGCCCCCTTAATCCACTACCCCCCTTGCTGTCAGTCATGCATTCGTGTTATTCTGCTGTATGTACTGTGATTTCTTGTGGCTTGTCTTCTTTCCTTGGAGACAGTAAGTGCCCTCTGGGAAAGGGTGGTCAGTCCCTCATTGTACCTCGTACTTCGTTCAGTGCTGCATAATCAATAAATATCTGTTGGAGTGAATTAATTTGAATAGATTAAATTATATCATCATGCCTTTGCATCCACATCATTTTAACTGTTGCCCCCTGACCTATCTTTGTGTGAATTTCCTGGAGTTTCATTTCAGTAATGGAAGAAATATCAAGCAGAAGAAAAGATATATATATCGGGAGCCAGTCAGTATGATCTACTATGTTTGAACATGAATATTGGAACATAACTTACAAGAATGCCATTTCAATTATTTGTAAAATATTTAAGTAGTATAATCCAATTTACATTCTATCATTTCTAACAGCTGTAAAATTTACTTTACACCAAAGTTAGCTCAATCACTTTAATTCAGTCTGGAAAAACAGTACAAATGAAAGCTTAATTTGTATTTAATCTCCCCTTTTGTTTCTACATTATTGCCTTGGAATCATTCCTTTTAGTGATTGAGATTTAAACCAGAGAGAGGAAAAAAGGCTTGATGAAATATTTGAGAAGAGTATAAGCCATAATGAAAAGTTTAGAGTAAATGTTTAAAAATTTCAACTGGCTTTGTTCTTTGGGTTTTCCGTGCGCAGCAGTGTCTTTGTTATGAGCCCGAGGTAGGAGATAAATGGGTACTTTGTCAGACTCGTAGGACTGACTGTCAGGTGTTTAAAACAGGTGATTCATTTGGAGCAGGTTACTTTCGTGCCCTGCGTATGAAGATTGGCAGGGAATACAAATGTGAGTAATTATTATTTAGTGTGTTGATCATGCTCATGTATTTCCAAATGGCTTTATGATCATTTTGGTTAGTTTTTCTCTCTAAGCCTTGGCAGTCTTCCAGCTAATATCATCAGCAGGGAGTACGAGCAAGGAGAGGTGGCAGAGTTGGGACTAACCATGCCTCCTATCCCTGTATAGCTTCAGGTCTGACGTGGGAATGCGGGAGGGAGGCTCCCCGAAGGGGTTAGATGGCCAAGTGGTGGGTTAATTCTCAGGCAAAGCAGCTCCTCTCTTGTTTGTCTCTCTGCCCTCTGTCGGAAAGTGAAGGAGTGTTTCAGAGGTCCACATCTGTCTCTTTCCTTCACTGCCATTGTCACCACATCCTTCCCACCCCAGAAAGCCTCTTTGAAACTAAGGAGGTGGCACATTGAGAGATGCTTCAGTGAAGGGGACATATGCCTTGGACTTAATCTGATCGATACAGAGAAAGTAAGTACAAGTGGAAAGAAAGAAGGGTGTTCCAGCTCATTTGTAACCAAGAAGAGTTACAAGAAACAATAGCATCTTGCACTTTAGAGAGAACATATCAGGAGGATAGATGTGATCTCCTGGGCCAAGACTCTAAAAAGCAAACTCTGATAAAGAGGGATCTTCAGCAGCACCATCCCAGACATTCTCAGATGAGAGGAAAAAGGCAGACCATCTAGACACTTATGTAACTATGTAGGACAAGATTTGAAAGAGGACAGCATACGCTTGGAAGCAATGAGTTACATTTATGTGGTGGATTGACAACTGGTGGTCAACTTGTAACACCCAGCTGAACCGAACCAGCGTGGTGCTGGGTGTGGGAGGCCCACCTGAGGGTTGTTGCCAGCTGCATAAGAGGCAGGACTGGAGAAGGAGAGAGGCTGTTAGGGAAGCTGTAGAGAGGCCGTTGAGAGCTGGTAGAAGCTGTTGGGTTCTGTTAGAAACTGTAAGGAGCTGTTGGTTCTCTTGGAGGAGTTTGCCATGCTGATTTTCCTAATGAACTCTCAGCTATTCTCCTCATCCTAGGAGCTTGGAACCTTGTTGTTGCTGAGAATAGCTTCAGTTCACTTTGGGGGAGCTCTGGTTCTCACCTTGAGCATCACTTCCTGGTTCCGGAAGGGAAGGTGGTGCACTGCTCAGTCTGCTGGAGAAGCTTGTTATGTTGGCTTTCCTGATGGGAGCTCAACTTTCCTCATCATCAGAGGAGTTCAGGACCTCACTGTTGCTGAGGATGGCTGTGGTACTTTTCAGGGGAGCTCTGGTTCTTACTTTGAGTGTTACTTCCTAGCTCCAGTACAGATCCCTCAGCCTGCTATAACAGATCCTTCATCCCACTAGCATAGACTTTCTAGCTTCCACCACTGACCTTTGGGCCTTCCCAGTGCAGATCCATGAAACAGGCCTGCATGAGACACTGTCATAGGCTCTTGGCTTTCAGCTGGACTCATGGGGGTTGTTGTTATGGGCTCTAGGTCTTCAACTGCACTCATGCAGGACATTACTGTGGGATCCAGGCCCTCAGTTGGATTCTTTGGTCTTTAGTGTGTGGACAGATTTCCAGCACTTTCTTTTCATATATGATTCTTTGGGTGACTATTACAAATAATCTTATAAAATATATTGTTTCCCCTTGTGAAATCCCCAAACCAACACAGTTTATAAAGCGCATTCCTCTGTTACAGGTGGTTCTTGGAGCAGTTCTGCGATTTTGGTCCAACATGGAGTAGGGAGCCTGTCTCACAGATGCGGAAACAGGTCCAAGCATTTTAGTGACTTGCCTAAGGCCACACTGGTGATAAAAGACACAGTTAAGTTTCAGAGAGACCCAGCATTTTTGCCCCATAATTTAGTGCTGTTTCTACAACACTATGCTGTAAAATGTTAGTACAATTTTTAACAGTACTGTCAGAAGAGTAAAGCCACCCAGTGAGCTTAGGGTTGTAAAAAACACCCCGTTTGTATACAACAAATATATATTAATGACAAAGGATAAATGACGGCAGGTGAGGTCCCCTGCTCCATGCACTGGGATGAGGTGGAAGAAACAGGGCTACTCACCCTGCCTTTATGTATCCACCCTTTCTGTCCATTTAACTCAGTTAGTGCAAGGCCACATCTCTGTGTGCTTCTGCAGACAGACAGGGCATATGGCCGTGAGTGATATTTCAGTGTCATGGCCACATCCCCCAAGAAGCTCTGCATACCAGTACCAATGGCGTGACTGCCCTCCAGCCCTAGTCCTGCGGGAAGGCAGGGGGAGACAGTGTAGTTTCCTGTATTTACCTTACTGTGGCCAGTGGCTCGGGGAGGTGGGGAAGCGTGGTCATCACCCAGGCCAGCTGGTTCAGGGGAGGGTAGTTACAGGGGTTGCTACTGCATCTCCAAACGGCTTCATGTTAATTTTGGCGAGACTTTCCAGTTTATAGACCATGCATATGCAAATCGGATCCTCCTTGGAGCTGCTGTTTAATGAAGAAGGCAGAAAACACCTCAGTGGTAGAAAGAGTGATGAAGTTTGGAGAAGGTGAGGATCTTCTTCCCTATGGAGAAAGGGCAGAGGCCATTTCTTTCCAAGGAAAGAGGAAGGGCCGCCAGGGGAGCAGCAGGTGACCCTGGTGTGACACACAATGTACGGGGACAGGCGCGTGCAGTGAAAGTATGAGTTGGTGTGGGAAAGACCTTATGGGCGCGGGCTAAGGGGTTAGAAATCCTCACTGGCAGGGAGGAGGTTGGCTCATATGTTGTTAAGTGGGACATGAAATGCTTAGATTTCTATGTCAGTATTCTTGAGCTGTCACCGCAGGTAGTGATTTGGAACAGGGGATCAGAAAGGGGAGACTTGAGAGAGCCAGTGTAGAAATCTAGGATAGGGAGGAGGAGAGAGAGAGAAAGAAAGAAGAGCAGAAGGAGGAAGAAAGGGAAGGAGAAAAAGAGGAAAAAGTGGGGAGAGAGAAGGAGAAAGGAGAGTCAGAGAGAGGGGTCCCACACAGAGCTATCTTGATTTCCAAATCATAGGAAAAGAAATCAAAACCCAGTACCAAACACACAACCCACAGAGAGCGTTTACCCGGTGGACTCCGACAGCAGAACTTGCAGATTCCCAGGTCTTACTCTCCAAGAGCTAGATTCCAGGGCCTGCAGGGTGGTGTAAAAATCTATGCTTTGACAATCACTTGGGTTGCCGGGAGGTTCTTTTGCAGGTTGTTAGAGCAAAACTCAAGTTCCCTTTGGTTCTGATCTCCAGCAAAAGTCAACTCCTCTGTCTTTGTGCCCCCGTGTTTTTTTTTTTCTTTTACTTTCTCAAGTGCCTCCGGCACAACCAGAGCCAAACACAGCCGTCATGGTTAGCTTGTTGTGAAGCCCTCCTATCTATCAGCCCTTTTAGTCAGTGCACAATGCTTCTGAGTCCTGAAGTGCATTGGGGTTCATGGGCCCTGCTCTTAGTGTGGTTCATTCAGGAGGTCTGGGCGGGGAAAGGAGGTTTACATTTCTGACAAGTCTCCAGACCATGTGATCGCTGCTGTCCTTGGGCCACGCTCTAGAACCACTTCTGGGCATCCCTTGTGGGGGAGTAGAGATCGTCCGTATTACAGGGAGGAAACCAGAGGTTGGCCAGAGTAAATAATCTGCTCAGATTGTGGAGTTACCAGTAGAACCTAGGTGTATCCGAATCTCCAGGTCATTTTTGTCACCACTGTCACAGTCTTCTGTCAGTCAAGGCCAGCAGGGTCCTTGCTGAGCTTTGGTCCCCTTTGCTTGGAGAGGGGACTCACTTCTTTGTCACTACTTGTCTGAACCTTTCTTAGTAAAAGCGAAACTCAGAAGTGTCCACAGTTAGAATTTCTTGGAGGGGAGGGGCTGATGATCTAATTGCCCGGATTTTCCTGGTCAGTGGTGTTTCCTCTGTCCTTAGCACAAACACGACAGAATGGGGCTGTTTTTCCCAGATGACCCGGTGATAGCAAGAGAGCACCAGGAGTTTAGTTCAGTCTGGCTTACAGAGCCCTGGTTATCATGTGGACCAGGCCAGTAGCCTCCCAGTGCTCTGGGTACTGTCAGGTCTGTCTGTCCCAGTTCGCTTGTGCCCTTGCTAGATGGCTCCTCCTTCCATGAAGGGGAAGCTTTTCTTAACTCGCAGCACCAGGAATGCCTTCTAGATACTCAGTGCTTTCCAAATCTAGGCCAGGGGAGAGGGATTCTCTGCTCACACTTACCTGGGGCTGCTCTCTGTGTCACTGTTTCTCATCTGGGGGAGCAGCTGTCCCACAGGTGACTACGAGCATGCACAGTCCTCCCTTCAGGTGAGCCCCCAAGTCCCTGGCCCCTGGGCACAGTCTCCATACCAACACTTACCACCACAGTGAAGTGAAGTGGTGGCACTGTGGGGAATGCATGTCATTGTCCTGCAAGACTCCACAGAGTCCAGAATGGAAGGACCACAGAGTTCCTGAATGTCCACCTGGAGACATAGGATTTTGTTTCCAGAATCATTTGCATGGAAACTCCCTCTTCTTGCCACGGGGTTCCACCACACCACCAGGGTGGGTACACTTCCATGATCAGCCACCTCGACCCCCAGGGCCAGCATCAGCCATCTGGCATGCACAAGGGCCATCACCACCTTAGACTGTGAGGAACAGTGGTGCTGATGGAAACTATCAGTGATGGAAAATACAGATGTTTGCTGCCTGTTGCCCTGACGTGGTCCTGTCTGTTTCCAGCAGAATATGAAATCTGGGAGCGGGGCTGGGAGTCAGTCAAGAGCAAGCAGCACCTTTGTTGGGTCATTTTCACACAACACTATGGGGTTTGGGTGCCTTGAGATCTTACAAAAAACCACTGGGGTTCAGAATTTTTGGAGAGGGGTTTTTATTTGTCTCTTCCCTGCATGGTGAGTCTCAGTTCTGAATGTGTCTTTCTAAACTCACCTGCTCTGTTGATTTACTTTTTCCATTTTACTTTCTACAGTAATGCAGGATGGCTGAGTTACAAAGACTATGGGAATCTTTTTCTTGTATTTCCTTATCAAGCACTGGAAAGTTACTCAAACAAACAGTTTGCCATTCATCCTTATAATTTCCTGTTATGATTAACTGATTAACTTCTACATGTGTGATTCTTGCAAGGGATATACAATTCACATGATGCTAGCAATATTCTCTTATAGCTGTGCAGTAGGTATTTAAGCTAATTTTAAAGTGTTTATCGCCTAAATCATTGCTATTTGTCATTCTGGTTCCTTTGTTTGCCTGTCATCAGTGTCCAATGAATACTGTGCATTTCCTCCAGTCATTGTTAAAACTCCATGTATGGAAAGTGTTTATACCAGCAGCTGTTACAAATCTGGGGCTATGGATTAATGTCAGTTTCTGAATGTAGAGTGCTTTAGTTAATTCCACCCAAGGACAGATGATATCATCTAGGAAGAAGGAATATATTAGAAACTGTCAGCCAGAAGGTAGTAAAAGGAGGCGATACGTTATAAGGAGTACTAAAAGGTCATTCAAAGAAGAGATATTGCTAATAACTCAATTAAAATTTTCACACTGACATTTTACAAATTTTTGTGTAAGCCCTAAAACATTTTCAAAGCTGGCTAAATTTAAACCCTGGATTGGAAAAACGGGTCAAATAGGATTCATACAATTTCTTGTTGAAATTAACAAATTGGAATGATCTCTTTTTCCAGAAAGTTCCAGCTAACTAACTCATTGAAACATCTTTGATATGTAGGTGAGAGAGAAGAGAGAAGGTACAGTCATCTCTTGTCATCAGTGGGAGATAAGCTACAGGATCTATGGAGATTGAAGTCCCTTATATGAAATAGAGCACTGGTTGCGTATAACTTACCACATCTTCCTACATACTTTAAATCATCTCTAGATTACTTATAATACCTAATACAATGTAAATGCCATGTAAATAGTTGTTATACCATATTATTTATGAATACCAGCCACAAGAGTGTACACGATCAGCGTAGATATGATTTTTTTCTTCTGAATTGTCTAAATCACAGAATGGAAACTTAAAGATATGAAGAGTTGACTATCTGTCTTCTTACTGGGGATTTTTCCTTTTCCCTTCTAGGTTTTGGGGCAGATTAACCAACTGATTTTGGCCCTTCATTTTCAGGAAACCCACATTTGCCAGGCCTGGTGCTTTCTGTAGTTATAGTTTGTATTTTGATGTCTGGAAAACAAAGGATATATGTTCTTCCTGGGAGCCAAGAGGCAGGACAAAGAGTGAAGGTAAAGACCTTGGTTGGGTCTGTACGGTAGTAGAAATGCTTCCAGCCCATGCGATGGGATGTGGCCACCGTGACTGTGTAGTCAGACAGCCAGGATGGAAAACATGGGAGAGGCAAGGTCAGGAGAGGTTACCCAACCCACCTGTCTGCTGGCCTATTTGGAAATAATGCTCCCCCTTCTTGAAGATGTTGTCTGGAATCCACCTGGTTTCTCTGGGTCGCTCTTTCTAGGGGTTAGTCACTGTTGGGCGGGTCACTCATTTCTTCCTGTCCAGTGAACATAGCACATTTTTTCTTGGTACATTTCCCCACAGTCATGGAGAAGTAATCAATAAGTATGTAAGTACATAATTCTGCATGTAGTCGGTAATTGCTTCAACCAGCTACTGCGTGCTTGGTACTAAGGATTTGGTGGTAAGGAGAAGGACCATGGCTATGGTCGTCAAAGCACCCCTTGTCCAATGGAGGCGAAGATCATTAGATAATCTCACACACATTTACTGGCAGAAACACTGTCAGAACACAGCAGAGACAAGACTGAAGAGAGAAGTGACACGGTGCTATGGCAGGGATCTCGTTTGAATTTGGGAGGTCTGGAAAGGCTTCTCTGGTGAGGGAATGTGTCACCTGGCTACTGAGTGAGTGACAGGGACAGAGCCAATCCTGGGGAGGGGTGAGGTCAGTCTGTGGAAGGCCTTACAGGCTGTGACAAGGAGGTTCATTTCTCAAAATGTCCAATAATTGTAAAGGCTATTGAAGGCAAGCCAAACCCAGACTTTCTCCTGTCACAGTAATGTAATCACAATCCCTTTCCTCTTTCCTCTGGGGACCTGTACTGAAACTCTCAGCTGAGGATTTCAGACTGACTTGTTTTCCTTTTGAGATTTCTTCTTCAAAGTGGATGGGCTGGCACAGAGAAGAGCAACTATCTAGCACGTCAAGTTTGCCACAAGGTGTCTTAGAAAGAGGCGGAAATTGTTCCCTGTTTGTGACTTGTGTAAACAGACAGATGTGTGTCTTTGCTATGTGCTGTGTATACACCAGATGCTTAATACATGCTTGACAATGAATCAGAAGGGACATCCAGTTTTTAGGTTTGAGCTTTCCAGCTGTCTGCACACTGTTAGCACCGAGGGCCTGGGGAGGGGACATGGCCCCAGCTACATCTGTGCCCAGGCCTGTGTGTAAGCTGGCGCCACCTCATGCCAGCTCCACAATGGTACATTTGTCTTAGGTGTAAGCCAATTCTCCTCCTGCTTCTGAGGCCCTCCTGATGGTGGCTGTGGAGGACAGGGGCATGCGGTGAAAGCGTGGTTATTATGGTCTGTAAAGGGAGGTGGTGGCTGCTGGGAATGCTCAAATGAAGACAAATGCATTGTTAAGTTTTTATGGACCAAGGCCACACTTTCATTAAGTGTAATTTACATAACGTAACCAATGCTCAAGGCCAAACAGTCCTTGTGCCCCAGTGGCAGCCCCTGACATCGGGTGGACGGGCAGGCCTCTGCACAGTCCCTCTGGTCAGCTCACCGCCTCCTTCTTGCTGGCTCAGCATGCCGGTTGCCTCAAGTTCTCCCTTTGACCTCTGGAGCTAAATGCTGATGACATCAAAGCTACCCATTGCCTTTTGCAGCAAACCAGGCCGGCCCCCTCTGCGCAGAGTTCAGGAGCCACATTCCTGCCTCTTTGCCCAGGTCTGAGCCCTCTGTAAACCCTGATTAAGGGCTTTGTGGGCTCTCTCGTAGCCTTGTGTGAGGTTCCTACCATGGAGCCAGGCAAGCCCTGGGTTAAGATGTTGGAGATCAAGGGCAGGCTGATAATTAGAGCTGCCCATTTCCCTCTGCGGCACATCAGGAGGTGAGGCTGGCCGATGGCGTCCCTGGTGTGCTCGGCAGTGGCCTTTGTCTGCACCCCCCTTCATTACACGTTAATCCCACGAGAGACACCTGGAGGTCGAGCTTCTCCACCTTGTGCGGCAAAGCAATTATCATTTCCTCTTGTTGCAGGGGTGAGTGGTGGGCATCACATGATGGATTTTTGCTGGTAATCAGAACTTTCTGCCCATTGGTCTTGAGGACATGCTTGTGTGTTGACATTTACAAGGTATGTGTCAGGCTGAGACGAGGTACAGAGTGAGACAATGAGAGGGGGAGATGGGGGAGAGGATCATTATATTCAACTTAATGATGACAATTTCCCTACATTTACAACTTCCAGAAGGAAGAGACAATAGATGCATGTCTTCTGCTCGCATGTACAGTGAAAGAGATGACATGAAGAGATTCTGTTAGCGGGGATGGTGATATATTACGTTAATGATTTCATTCCTTGCCAAATAAAAGAAAAATTCTCGCTGTAGTGCGGAGCCCTGTCCTCATCAAGCAATTCATTGTGAGACCTTTGTTGTTAAAGCGGAGGCACGAGGACGAATTCTGACCTTCTGTAAGCTGCTTTTGAGCTTTTCTTTTTTTCCTGGCCACCTTGGCAATCTGGTTTTCAGTTTATAGGATGCAAATAAGCATTTATTTGCATGAAGTTTGTTAATGGATTTGAAGAGTGCTTAGATTTGGGTAGGTGAATGTTGAATTAATGGAAAATTTCATAGCTGAGTTCAGCTGCTGTGCTAGAAACCTCCTGCTGTTGTGCAAGAGATCGGAAGGATAGGTGCCTCTGCGTGTCTATGTGTCCAAGGGGTGCAGTGTGGATTGTGTACAATTTGAACAAGCACCCGGTGCTGTGCACAAAAAGGTTAAACAGAGATGTCTTCCTATGGTCTTGATGGGATCCAAGGCACTGTCTTCTTAGGGTTGTTGGAGGCTGGAGAGTCAGAATTACAGGCAAAGTGGAGCCCAAGGTCTTAATGGGTGAACAGCACGAGGCCACAAGTCCTGCGCTTCAAGCAGGGCAGATGGAGAACCCGCAAAGTCGGAAGCTGGTATGACTTGGATCCTATAGGATGAGGTCACTGGTAGGCAGCCTTATGGGCCAGACCTAGAGCCAGCAGGCTTGGAAGTTTCCAGATGCCATTGTTATATGAACCTAGCCACGGTGGCAAAGGAGCAATGCAGGATCTGACTGTCTCTCTGGGATTTCTATCTGCTTACTCTGAGCCATCTGTCTTTTCAGGTAGGTTGTCTGGATCTCCAAAGTAAAAGAGTCATGTTTGCACATTCGAGCTTGGGGGCAGAAAGGGGCCTGTGTGGCCATGGGAGTCATGAGCATTATTTCCCAGGTCAGGATGGCAGGAGCACCCAAGGACTCTTGGGATATGGCTACGCTTCATCATCAGGTGATGTTGCTGCATTCTGTTGGCTTTCTGTTTATTTGGTTAAAATGGTTCTGCCCAAGGTGGCTTCTTTGTAGGCCTGCAGGCCCCCTTCCTGAATGTGCCCGCCAGCTCTAAACCAGATGGAATAATCCTGCTTTGAACATGAGCCTCACAGATCTTATTTTCACCTACTAGTTGTATGACTTTGGGCAAGTGACCTGACTACTGCATGTCCCAGGATTTTTATCAGTAGGATGTTAAAAGGTCTCCAAGGACCCTCTCATCATGCTTGAGCATGATGTGGTCCATACCTGCTGCTGGGTGCCCTTCAGGCCCAGGTAGAAGTGCTTGGTATTGCCACCCATGTCAAGATAGGCAGCCTCAGAGAAGCTACAGATTTAGACATGAACTCTGGTCCTTTGGTTCTTCCCCCACCTAAAAGATCACGTGGAAGAGTCCTGTAAGCTGCAGGCTTCTAGAAGGCAGGGGGTCATGACTCATTTTTTTTTGCCCAGCCTAAGCCATCAAATTGTGTGGTGAATGTATGGTGTTTAATAAATTGGGACTGAATGAGTATGGAAAAGCCTCACAGAATTCCTGATGAAAAGAAACACTTTTTCTACACCTTAGGAACTTACTGTGGGCATTGCATCAATGTGTATGCCCAGGATATGCCTTCTGCAGTTAGTCACCAAACTGCTGGAGCAGTGGCTCCGCTGTCTTATTCACTACTGAATCCCATAAACACGAACAGCCTCATAGAAGCTACGGAGTAAATGTCAAAAGATCCATGAATAAAACTATGATGTGGCATGTGGGTAGTTGGATCTACCAAGGTTAACCAGGAAATAGGGGGAGAATACAGCTCTGGAAAACAAAAGAGGAGAAACTTGGTGGTAGCATATTTCATTTTGCTTTTCTTTTGCCTCTAAACTGTGACTTAAATCTTTTGTGTGCAACAAAACTGATAATTGGGAGCCCCTGTCTTCTTAGTGACACTGGACTGAACATGGTTAGTGGCCTGCAACTAGATAGGAGCAGAAAGGGAGCCTAGACACTTAGTGACTTCTGTACGAAGTTCACCCTGTGAAACGCCTAAGCATGTTATCGCTGGATCTGTCTGGTTAAGCAGTGAGCAGACGAGCTCAGAGCTGTCGAACTCTCATGGTGAATCACACACAGCACGGGCTGCACACCAGTAATGTGTAGCATGACCACAGGCTGGCCCCTTACACCCTGGGGAAGAAACACTCCCATACAAACCACCTGGAAAGAAATGGGGCGAAATACTTGATTGTGGAGTCTAGCGGTCATCGTAAATGTTAATGATATTGTTTGTCTGTTTCTGACTTACTGTAATCACCTGTTTTCTGTGTTGCTGACTTGAGAAGTCTGAACTAGTCATACTCCTCAGTCCACCAGGCTGAGCTGTAATCTGTGTGACAGTGTTTCTCTCTGTTTCAAGCTAGCTAGACTTGCATGGCTATTTAACTTGCTCCTTTGGCCTCATTAGTATTATCCCATAATCAAATGAGCTAATTAAGTTGTTTCCTATCCACTGATCAGGGAACATTAAAGCTTTGAAGGTGACTCTAGCCATCCTCTGCTCCAGTTCTCTCATTTTTCATAGGCATTTGAGGCTCAGAGAGGGTAAGTAATATGTCCTAGGTCACACAGATATTTAGAAAAAGAATGGAGACTAACAGACCAAGATTCTTCACTCCTAGGTCACTGTGTTTTTCCACTTTACTCTGAAGTTCAATGAACTCTTTTTGGACCTAATAATATCCAGGGTATGTCTCTGTTGTGGTAGATTATAGGCCTGTATTTGAGAGAGGACCTAGAATGGACAGGTTTTATTTGCCAAATAATTATAGATGGGTCAATCTTTAAGAAAACACATTATCCAAAATTTTGAACAGAGGAAGCAGAAGAAATAAACTTATATATGGATATACACATTTATATATGAATATAAGAATAATTTATATAAATAATGGCAAAATAATGTGTTTGTGAAGTCCTGTAGCAATGCATGCTTTGGAGAGGGATGGTTCAGTCCCAAAATGAGGTTCAAATTTTACATAAAAGAATGTATTAGTGGGAAAATGAGCTGCAGAATATACTGATTCAAGCACATTTTCAGAAATATATCTGCTAGAAAAAATGAGATCTCTTCAACCTTGTGAATTAAAGCAGGAGACGCTGATGGGGGTGTGAGTGGGTGAATTTGTTTCCTCTGAAACATTGTCCCGGTCTTGGAAGTTTCTGTGTCTAACATGAGTGTGGGCAAAATGTGATTCATCAGCCAAATGTGATTCATCAATGCCCATGCTGCTACCTGTTGTTGTAAATAAAGTTTTATTGGGACACAGCCATGCCCATTCACTTACTTTCATCTATGGCTACTTCTGTGCTTTAAGTTCAAAGCTGAGTAGTTGTGACATATGCTTCCAGGCCAATAATGTCTAATATGCTTATGAACTCATCCTTTACAGTAAAAGTTTGCTGATCTCTGGTCTATATGCATGTGTGCTTCATATTGATTTTTTTGTGTGTGTGCTACCATCAGGCAGAGGTGCCTTCTTTGGAATCCCACCCAGCTGTGCTCTGATAAGAAAAAAACAGCAATGAATTTTAATCACCTTATTCAGAACGCTGTTTTAAAGTCCAGTCACCAGCTGCCTTTTTTTAGTCTACATACGGCCTGGGAGAAAGAAATTAACCACCTCTGGAACAAACATTTGATCTTTTTATTTTTTCCACTTTCTTCGGAGAGTAATAAATATAGTCAACGACTCTGGATTCTATTACTATGTAAGAGCTCTTTAAAAACATCTAACCATCTGCTTAATAGCCAGTAATACGTTTCTAATGGTCACTCTCGATAAGACACTTTTAGTTCACTACTGTAATTGTCGCCCAACGAGGCTCCTGAAGTAATATGATCAAAGGCCAGTCCCCAGCTCTGTAGCTGCAGAAGCCTGGAGTTAGTTCTAAAGAGGACAGTGGAGAGTTCTGAGAGAAACATGCAAAAATGCTCTTCTTTTTCACGAAGCCCCGGGCGAGTACAACAAACTTGAAACTTTCATTTTTTCTGGCATTTACATGTCTAAGTACAGTTGCAACTAGAGGCCAGTTTAACTAATATCTGTCCCTTTGTCTCAGATGACATACACTGAACTATTGTTACCAGGAACCCTGCATCCTTGGTCTGGGCCTAGCAGCTAGTGACATCTTGGAGAATTATGAATTTTCTAGCTTAAAACAGACTAAATTGCAGACAAAATAAGCCATCAGCTGAGTAAATATTATATCTCTGTTTAGTTTATGTAAGAAAAAGTAGATTAGCATGAATGTTTAGAGTTCATAATTACTAGTAGGAGGCAAATAGGCTCAGGCTGACTGGAGATTGTTTCATTATACCCAATTAACACCCACTTGATTATTCTTAATTACTTCTGCTTGATGACAGAGAAGTAAAGATGTCACCCTTCAAATGCACAAATAACATCTGGGTCATCAGTGCACATGTATTTATAATATCATATCCTGCTCATTTTAGGATGACTAACGTGGTTTCAGCAGAAGGGTAGAAAGTAAGGTGACCACTTATTTGAGGTTTGGGGAACTTAGACAAAATGCAAAAAAAAGATATTAGGATAAAAATGGTCTAACCTGGTTTAGAAAAGTTTTCTTTGAAAATGTCTCACTTCCCATTTAGGTGAGAATTCCTTTTCCTCTGTCCATGGACAGGGGCATAAAGATCAGTGATTATAAATGGAAATATCTGAATGTAAGTCCAAAAAAAGAATAAGACAGATAGATATAGATATAGATGATATAGATGATATAGATGTAGATATTGATATAGATATAGATGTATAGGTAGAGGTAGAGGAAGAGGTATAGATGTCAAATAGTATGACTGGAAATCAGTCAGAGAATTCAAATGACCAACCTGGTAACGAATATGAAATGCAAACAAATGATGTCATCTCACAGGCAGGCATGAAGGATACACCATGAGCCATATCTTTCTTAAACCTGAAATTGGAGTCACAATGGAAACACTAGAAGTCGTCTTTTATTTTACAAAATATGAATAAGTTCCTCCCCTTCAGTTATTTTCTTGAGTTAGGAGGAGCTGAGAGAACAGCATAGCCATGGACAGGGGAAGCCTTCGCTTTGGGAGTAGAGGATGCTACGGTCATGAGTGGCTTCTCCTTTCTTGCTTGTACTGTCAGTTATCTTGCTTTGGGAAAATCTGGATTGTTGTATTATTTCCTAGATCAAATTTAGGTATGAAATCATTGTTCAGTTAAAAAAAAGGAAATGAGCACCAGTAGAGTGGTGAAGTAGGGTGATGGGGCCAGGATAGTCTAGAACTGACAACTTTTCTGAGCATCAGAGCTGGACCTGTGTGGGTGGCAACCGGTTTCAGCTCACAAACTTGCTCAGCAGTTAGCTGCTGCACACAGCACTGAACACAGTGGGCCAAGCACTGCCCAGCTTAGGAGACAAGACTTTTCTGCTGCATGGTCATGTTTAGTTCACTGCAAAATTGCGTGATTAACCTGAAGCCAATAGGAGTCAGCACAGAAGACCAGGCTGAGCAGAAAGCAGGATCTTCAAGGATGGAACCTGAGGGCTGGGTGGACTCCAGCTGCCTGGAGGATGTCCCAGGTGTTGATGGTATAAAGGCTGGTGGAAGGAAAAAAAAACTGTTCTCAGATCTGGACCAGCCTAGGTCCATCCCCTGGCCCAAGAGGCAGCAACTGCAGGCAGCAAACACCGGGTTTGATGATTGAGATGGAAGGCCATGTCAAAAGAGGAAGGCCGCAAGGAGATGACATTAATGAGGATTCCCTGGGATGTATTTCCATTATAAGGGAAAAGACATTAGGTAATCTGTTACAGTCAAAAATTCATAAGTATATTTAAAGATTAAAGCCTGAAATGGAATATCTTAGGCGCTCATTTGAAGTCCCTGTCTATATATGTGGTGGCTGATATTTAAAAGGCACACAAAACATTAAAAATTACAGCGAGAAGAGCATATGCTCCCCTGAATAATGGAGAGGTAATATCGAGGAATAGAATGGTGTCAGGGTGTAATCGGTTCTGACTTGACAAATGGTGGTCAGGACCAGGATGGCTCATCTTCTCTGGTGACATCAAGTCCAACGCCAGCATGCTCTGAGTGGTTATTTGGCAGGTTACGTGAGGGTCATGAGGTTGGCTGTATCTTTAAGGGTGGATTTGTGTGTGTGTGTGTGTGTGTGTGTGTGTGGTAGTAGAGGTGGGTTTCCTCGCCTTGCTTCACAGAATGTCACCAGGTTGATGTGGGGCAGTTAGGTAGAAGGCTAGGTGCTGGCAGCATGTTGTGTTATAGAACTCATGTGGTATAGTGTAGAACTCGGTCAGGCCCGGAAAACTGCCAGGAAGCTCTTGAGAGGCTCCCGACCTTCACATGAGGACTCATGAATGGAGTCGGCTTGGTACCTGTAGATGTGTCTGTTAGGCTGTTGCTCCTAAGAGTGGTTCAGAGACCTGCAGCATCAGCATCCTGGGAGTTTGTTAGAAATACAGATTCCTGGGCCCCGTTACAGTCCTGCAGACTCAGAATCAGTATTGCCCCACAGTCCCCGAGGGCCTGGACTACCATCTGAAAATCATTGCTATGGTGCCCCCGCTCAATTCCTGAACTGGACCTGGCCACAGCCGTCATTAATTAGCTAATCAGAGGACTGTGGGTCAGTTCATGTCTCCAAATCTCAGTTTCTCTACCACTAACTTAGGGATATTAATGCCTGCTCCACCTACCACCCTAGACTTCTAGGATGATGAAAGGATATAATGCAAGGGAGCACACTTTGTAATGATGAAGCCCTGAACCAGTGGTTGGCAGCATCTGTCCTTTATAATCACCTAGGGAGCTTTAAACAAAATGGCAGGGCTCTGGCTTTACCCACAGAGCTTCTGCTTTAATTAGTCTGGCGGGGGGCTGGCCATTGGTATTCTTTAAAGGCTTCTGTGTTGATTCTAATGGGCAGGCGCCAGGGTTCAGCTGTTGTTCTTCTCATCTGACTTTTAAACCGGTCTCTCTTAGCCTCTGTTCCGCTGGAACCTCCAGAAAAGCTGGTGTGCATGGCGACTAAGTCAGATCCATGATGCCTGCTGTTACCAACAGCTCCTCTAGATGTAGACGGGCTTGTTTTGCTTCTCCAGAGATGCCACTTCTGGGATGATTCTCATGCATGTGTGGTTGTCTTCCCTGAGCCCTTGGCATGTTGGCCACGTTCTGTGTATTTTGATCACTGTAAGCACATGGTGGACAAAATTTCCCTTCACCTAGGGTGTGCCTAAGGCAGGGATAAGGAATTGATGAGCAGGAGACCTGGTGCTGGTCTCTGAATGCTTGTGTTCTCCAAAAATTCATATGTTGAAAAGTAATCCCCACAGTGATGTATTAGGAAGTGGGGCATTCGGAAAGTGATTAGATCTGGGGGTAAGAGCTCTCGTGAGTGGTATTATTGCCCTTATAATTCCCAGAGAGCTGCCTTGCCCTTTTCACCATATGAGGACACAGCCAGAAGGCACCATATGTAAACCAGAAAGCAGGCTCTCATTGGACACCAAATATGCTAGTGCCTTAATCTTGGACGTCAAAGATTCCAGGACTGTTAGAAATACAATTCTATTGTTTGTAAGACATCCAGTCTATGTTATCTCATTATATAAACCTGAATGGACTAAGGCATCTGGATTTGATGTTAACACTATCCTGTTGGTCTTACCTGTCTGACTAACTAGACTGTAGGGTTGTCACAAGATGCATTTAAAAATTAGGGTAATTACATGTTAAAGTGCTCTGCAAACTATAAAACACTATGCAAGGATACAAGTGTGCTCAGTTAATTTTCAGTAGTGGACTCATGTAGAGAAAGAATACTGGCTTTCATCATTGGCTCCCAGTGGATGCACAGCCCCTTAGTAAATGAATGATTAACATTTGGTGCAGGCTGACTAGGGGCCTTTGTGTTTATACATTCAACAAATATTTCCCTGGAGCTTGTGTTACGCTCTACATATTGGGTAACAGCAGTGAGTATAGCAGGAGAAAAACAGCCAGAAAGCCAAGCTCCTCATGGAGCTTACATAGTTCTGGATGGTGGTGGTGGTAGGGGAGCACAGTGCATGTGCATGTCTGTAGCAGGAAGCAGGAAGATGCATGATGACAAATAGCTCATGGGATAGGGAGGTGGGAGATGCCATTCATAAAGGGAGATCAGATGGGGAAGAATGGCGTTTCAGCAGAGACCCGAGGAGGGTAGAAGGTAAGCGAGGGCTGTGGGTGTATGTGGTGGTGACAGCAATGTTCAAGGAAGGAGCTTGTGGGTGACTTCACAGTATAGCGGGAGGCTGTCATGGTGAGGTGGGTGAGGATGGGTTATATCAGTCTAGGTCCCGTAGGGTTTTTTAGGCTCTGGTAGGATATCAGGTTTTATTTTATAATAGAAGGAAAGCCATTGGAAGGCTTTGAACATAATTTGACTTTAGTTTAAATCGACTTGGTCACTCTGACATTGGTGTGTATATGTAGAAACCAGCAAGGAAGCTCAATGGGAACAGACTCACTAGTCAGGAGGCCATCGTGGTAGTCCAGGCAGATGATCCTGGCGTGGGTGAGTGTGGTTTCTGTAAGGGTGGTGAGGCATGGTCGTCTTCTGCGTGTTTAGCAGGAAGAATGGCAAACTAGCTGATTAGAAATGGCATGTTTGAGAGTGAGAGGGATGGAATTATGGGAGGAGCCATTTGCTGGCATGGAGAAGTAGTAGGAGGGGCCAGTTTGGGGCTGATAGAGAGGTCTTGGATATGTTAGCTATCCAAGTGGAGATGTCAAGAAGGTCACTGAAAAGGTCTGACTGAGGTAGAAATTTAGAGGTTTTATTAGTATAGAGGCAGTATTTAAAGCCGTGAGGCTATGAGCTAAAGTTTTATTCTGTATCAGATATATGTAAGGAATTAGCGTGGCAGTGGTGATCAGTGGTTCTGCGGATCATGGTGATACCGTTGGAACTTAACTGCACTGTTGTCTGACTTCACAAAGCGCTCTTGCTCATTATCTTCTCTGTCTACTCTATTTCGAATGTAGCTTCATGTCCACCAACTGCAACACAGGGAAGAAACTATGTTATCGACTGAGCCCTCTGCCTTCTATCTATGGCAGCTCAGGTGCATACCAGGGGAACCGGTGCTGCACGCTGGCTGGGATGTCCTTGTCACCATGAACGACAGCCCTCACAGCTCAAGGGTGTAGGGCCCAGTAATCTTGACCTGCTCCTCGGGACTGCAGCACAAAGCAGGATGAATTAGATATTCCAACTCATTACTTACAGGTGTTCTTTAAGGGAGCGCTTAGCAAGTTTTACTCAATTTAACTTGAGACATAAGTAATGCCATTCCCAATTCAGGGCAATGGCTTAGAACCTGACTCAATGTCCTTTTTACTAAGTAATTATCCAGATTTCCTTACTAAATGTTATTTTATGTATTATATTTAATAGCCTCTTTCTCTCAGATATGGTAGGATGGTAATAGCAGCTGGTAATGTATCATATACTCATTTTAAAGTTCTGTCTCTGGCGCCTGCGGCTAACATGGGAAAGCTCCTGTTCAGGGCTCAGACCGTCTTCACAGCCCCCTTGGAACGGTCCTGAGTTGGTTTGCTTCTCAGGGGCCTAAGGGATCACAGGTAACTTCTCAGCATTGAAAGCACTGATCATTTTTAAAGATTCAGGGGAGCCTGAGGAACTCATCTGGCTGGATTGCTCCATTGCCTCCACTCAGAGCAAACTTTGGAGAGCTGTGACAGACAGCAAAGCCCTGTTGGGAGGAACTGATCAGTGCGGACTTCGGGGTAATGTTAGATGTCACAGAGGCCTGATGAAAATTAAGCAGCCATGCACCACACCTCGAGATGCCTGTGGCTCTTCGGTATCCTCATTACTGGCTTTTGGTTAAGGGTCACTGGATGGAGCTCATGTGGTAGTAAACGATGTTATTAAGGTTGTCCTTGGTACATTGTGTGTGTCGGGTATTATGTACATTGGCTTCTTCATAATGCCTTGTTTTGCCAGCAATCTCGCAGCTACGGCACACCTACTGCTTGCTACTGGACACTCTGGAGAGTTGTTTTGTGTTCACTGGGTGCTGGGGGTACAGAAGATACCAAAATATTTGTCATTCATCTCTGCCTGCCTTGAAATTCTATTCTCTAGAGTCACTACTGAGACCCGCATTGAAAGTATGTACAGCTACCTAGAAGGGGGGGCATGACTTTGACCTAGTACATATAAATAGGTTGGACGTGTTTCCTTCGTTTCGAGTTCACAATCTAGTGGGGTGGGCTGGGTAGCCATCATGAGATGTGAATAACGGAACAGTGCCTGGTGTTCATTTGAAAGCAGATGTGACAGAGCATCCAGGCCTCCTAAGAACCTGGGAATTTCTTGGGTATGCATCAGAATCACCTGGGAGCTTTTGGAAACCAAGATACCTCAGCCCCAACCTAGACCTGTTGGGCATCTGTATGTCTCAGAGTTCCCTGAATGATTCTGCTCCATGATGAGACTTAAGGGCCATTGCATTGGAAGCATAGGTAGGGTATGGATGTATATGGGGGTGGTCAAAATATATAGTGAGTGTTTAAATTTTTAATAAATTGTAGAATTGTTTGGAGGAATTCCAGTGGGAAAGGGGCAGCTTTCAGCACTTGAAGTCCTGGGGAGGGGTTGGATTTTATCTGCGAAGCTATAGGAAAGTTGTGTGGTTACCACCATTGTTTATGTGACCTTACTTCTAGCGGTGAGTATTGTTCTTTATCTGAAAGATGATAGGTAACCTTTGAGCCAGGGAGCAGCATAATGAAAGTGGTGTTTTAAGATGAATTGGACTGTGCTGGGTAGATTCAAACAGAGGGTACCTGAAGACAGATTAGCCAGGACTAGATTGCTTCCTGAAATGTCACTATCAATAAACAAGTCCTTTATGTATATCATCCTCATCCTCTATCATCCTTAAGTCTTTATGTGTTTCATCCACATCCTTATGTATACCATCCTCATCCCGTGGAATAGGTGCCCATTTTAGAGATGAGGAAACACAAGCCCAGAGGAATAATTCACCTAAGGTCATAAAGCTAGCTAGTGTCAGAGTCTGGATTCAAACCAGACCCCTTGATTTTGGAATCTGAATTTTTAACAACTCTCTTATAGGATCTTATAACTCTCAGGTTTTTGGCAGTGACAGCTGGAAATGGAAACAGAGATATGTGATAGAAAGAGCAAGATTAAGTGTTCCATGGTATTGTAATAGCTTGTACATACATAGGCAAATCCCCTGGGAAGAGCACCTTCTACAGTGGAGTTGAGTAGGATTTAGAACAACACAGGAAGGAAGACTGATCTTTCCTTCTGAAATGGTTGAGCTATGCTCCAAAAATGAGAGAGGAGATAGGGTAGGAAATTATGAGGTGGCCCTGAGTATACTCTGCTAAAATCCACAGAGGTTGCCTGAGAAGTGGATATTGTGCAGTACGTGGAGTATTGGTTTTGGTGTCAGCCAGATGTGGATGTGGGTTTCAGCCAGATGTGAGTTGGGTTCCAGTCCTCTCCTTACCAAACCATAACTTTGAGCAGTTCCTGAAACTCTTCACCTCACTTTCCCCATCTGTGCGTTGAGATTGATAAAAGCACAGCCTTCATCAGGAAGTTATGCACACTGACCGAAGGGAAAGTAGATATAAAGTGTATGAAAAAAGATAGATTCCATTGAATACCAGCTGTTATCACTGTTACAATTCTGATTATTACAATCATTTGCATGCGCTGGAATGGAATAGTGAGATTGCTATTTTGAAGAGAACACTTTGGCACTAGTGGGTACAATATAAACCCAGGAACTGCTAGGATCCCAAGTCTGGCTCTATCACTTGTTAACTGTCTGACTTAGGGTAATTTACCATGTTTCTATTTGAAAATAAGGAAAATCATAGTACTTACCTTATGGGTTCATGATTAGTATTATGCAAATTAGTATGTATAGAGCACTTGGCATAGTGCCTATTACACTCAGTAATTTATTGGTAATTTAAAAGTTGTTTTTTCTTGTAATTGTGCTTTGCCTCCTATCTCCCTGGCATGGTATAGGGACCTGTGGGTCTGTGTTGTCTTTCTTGCTGAACCCCATTTAACTGGAAAGAGTGTGCCTAGATAAATAAATAGCCCCAAACAGATACTCACTAAGCAAAGTGAGCGTAATGCTTGGATACTGCATGTCGGTGATGATTTCCCATAAAGGGCCCAGCCCATAGGCTCCAGGAATCAAACTGGGCTAGATTTCTGACATTCATCTGCTCATTGAATAGTTACCAGGCCTCTTCTCCCTTGCTGGGCCCTGTGCTGAGGGATGAACTCTGCTCTAGAGGAGCTGAGAGATAACGGTGCTGGCACTGAAAGCACACACTCATGTGCATGTGTGTGTGTGCATGTGTGTGCAAGTGTGTGTGTGTGCATGAGAATATTTGTAGCCTAGAGGGCAGATCTTATGGTGCTTTGCTTTGTTTCTTTCTCTTTTTTTTGGTTGTAAAGTTGAATAAAAGGCACTTAGTCCAAAACTTTAAAAAATTGCTACTGGGCAAAGTAATTTTGTGTCAGGCTTCCATTCAGGACAGATTTACACTGGTTATAAATCTCTGAAATTAAGGTCTTACTGTGGAAAAACTGAAATGTATTCAACATTAGCAGATACCCAGCCCTGTTCTGAACCAGTGGCTCCTCTCTGGCCATGTATAAGAAGGCTATGGAGCTATGTGTTTTGGGTAATAATGAGTTTAAATGTGCCTCTGAGAATGGGTAATGGTTCTCCAATGAGTAGCAGAATCTTCCAGCAACAATTCCTTTCCTAGAACCAAAGGTTAAGTTGAAGAGTTTGATTTAATGACAAAGTTAATTAGACCTTTAGCATTACAGGGTTCTTGCTGTTTGTTTTCTAATGAAGATCATAGCTGAGGGTCAGCAACCTAGAAGAAATGGCAGACAGTGCACCACCAATGCCTGTTCTTCTGATATTTGGGAAAGGCAAGGGTGGGAGATTAGGGCTCTTAGAAATTGTGATTTGACACAGAGCCTGGGGATGCCTCCTTGTCCTTGTCTTACCTTTATTAAACCTTAAACTCATAAAAAAATGTTTGAGCTCTTACATAACTTTAGGGTCCATCGAACCAGTTCTTTCTTCTTAGGGCTGGGGAAACTGAGGCTAAACTAAGAAATTTGACACTGTTTACTTACTTCTAGGTCGTTTAGAGTGGGATAATGGACCTTCTAAGGTTGGCCCATCTGCTTCCAATCAGAGCTGTTTATCCTCAAGCGCTCATATTCAAGGAGAAGCAAATTTCCTTCTCAGTTTATGGGATTTATGTTGTTTATGAACTTGTTTTGCTGTAGTGCTTCTTCCTACAACTTTTCAAGGCAAATACATGTCATCTGATCTCTGTCTAAAGATACACCAGTAAAAGATCATTGATGGCAAACAAAGGAATTACCTCTTGTTCTCTTTTAAAAAATGAAAAGGGAGTCCTTGCAGAGGGTATTAGTCAGTTCCCATAACTGACTGGAAGTTGAAGGAGCTGGTAAGGTGAAAGGAAAGATGACTGAGTGGCCCAGAAGGTCCAAAACGAGGACAGAAGACAAATCTGTGGAGGCAGGAACCTCTACCCTGGTGCTTGGCACTGCCGCCTCACAAATGAATTCTCATTAGCCCTCTGTCTTTGTCTCATTTATTCCTGATGCCCAGTCCAGGTTGGAAAATTCCAAGAACTGAGCTGAGGGACTTGCCAGTGGTTTGATTGCCAGGGAGAAGAGAGGTCTGGACGCTTTGCCTTCTGCTGGGCTTGGGGATGGGCACTATCCACTCCAAGAATCCCCCAAACAAGGGAAAGACTAAAAGAGTCCGGGTTTTGGGTTATCCCAAATAGAAGCAATGTCTAAGATAAAAGGCTTTGTGAGTCATGGTGGAGCCTGACTGTAACCTATGGGAAAATATACTTCAAATTGCAGGATTACTCATAGATTATTTTGGGATAAAATTTACTTCTAGGCATGGGTTGTTCACGTTTTTACTTAAATAGTTGTTTGGTCCAAGACTTTAACCTTGAAGGGCAGCTACTGTGTTGGGAGTTTGGGACAATGTAGGGGACCAGAGGTGGAGATACCTTTGGAAATGTTGATATTTCAGCAATGTTAAAGTCACCCATCCATGGAACTTTTAAATAGGTATCATATCTATGAGGACATACTATGTGGTTGGCCCTGTGTGGGACGTTGTTTTCACAGAGGGGAGCAGAATATTGTGCCCTCCTGTAGCTTGAGCTTTAATCTGGTTCACATATAGAGTTCTTTGACTTTTCCCATGTAGTAAAATATTCCAGTGCAGAGAAAATATTGAGGGAGGTCAGATTTTGGGGTTGTACACCCAAAAGGTCTCAATAGCTCTAACTTCATAAACAAAAATTTAGTGCTTGATTTTTCCAAAAGGGATACTTTTACCAAACTTGTTTCAGTATCTTTAACAAATATTTCTTACCAGACATGGTGCCAGGAGAGGCCTAGCCACGAATAAATGTGTAATCCAGTAGAGGAGACAGACATTAAAAAGAATTGTGTCTATGAAACTTGTGGAGCTCTGAAACAGAGATGTGCTCAGTGTGCTATGTAGATAGACATTCACATTTTTCAGAATGGACTGGTGTCTGGGAATTCACCCAGAAGGGTGTTTACCATACAGCTGTCATGTAGACACATTTTTTCTGTTCACCTGTGTGAACAGAACCTATGTGGTCCTCCGTTATTGGATCTCGATTACTCAAACCCTAGAACCTAAGTAGTGAAGGTCACCCATTCAGCTAGAGATGCCACCGTTTCTCCCTGTCTTTTCAACAGGGCATAACTACTGCTACCTCTTGGATTCAGGGGCGGAGTGGGCAGCTTTGGTGCCTGCTCCATCTCAGGCTTGTGATTTCCCCAATACTAGTTCTGTGTGGCTGAGGATTGAGGCTGGGAGAACTGTCTTAGGGTTCGTCTTGCTCTCCTGTTGACTCAGCCCTGGAGCTGGAATTTTCTTAGGGGAGTGCTATGCGAATCCACAGCAGGCCCCAAAGATAAATATTTCTTGACAGACCTCTCTGTCTTCATTTGCATGAATATGTGTGTACAGTTTTATTTACATTAGTGAGACAGAACAGTAGTTCCCCAGCTTTGATGTGTGCGAGCCTTAGAGATTAGAACCGGAGCTCTTCCTTTGAGAAAACAAATACTTTTGTGTTGATTTCAATGAGATATAAATCATACCCAGGAAGTTTACAGTTGAGTAAGAATGATATAATTACTGATTGTGTACCAGAAGAGGACGTATTTATGAAACGACTTGAAAAAGCTTGTAATCCCTTTGCATATTTTGAATAACTAATTGCTATGTCATTGTGGCATATTTGCACCACAAGAGTTAAGTCTGTCAAACGTTTCCCTCCGAAAACCTTGTTTTAAGGGATTTCTAACTTGGTCGTAAAAATGTGCTCCAAGTTGGAGCTGTCTTGATGGCAGTCTATGCTCAGAACACTTGATTTGAATGGTGCCAGTCAGAGTTAAATTACAGGCTGGGAAAAAGGAAACAAATTTTTTAAAAAGGAGGTGTTTATGGTTCCCGGTTCCCCTAAGTACTTCTTAAGGATCAAAATAGCCTCTTTAAAATAAATTGCAGACCATTAGTACACGGTGGAGGAAACCCCTTCGAGACTGGGCTGAAGGAGGGGAAGGCGAGCGCGGGAGAAGAAGAGATTGATTTGGGCCCCTTTGCAACCATTTGTAAACTATGCAAGGAAGCCCTGGAGTGTCTGTACACACAGATGGCTCTTCCTGTCCCCATGGTAGGTGTTTGTGTCACACTGAGAGGACCTCAGGGCAGTTCTACTCCAGCTCCAAATCTGAATGGAGACTTGGGTTTCCTGGAACACCATTTCCCTCCATGCCAGTCACCTTTTCTTTATAAATAAATAGAACGCTGTTGTCTGCCTACCTTTTACCCTTGTAGATCAAAGAGCTTTGCTACTTAAGACTGAAGTTTGTCCTATGTGTGCTGGACAGAAGGCACCCACTTTGTAAGCATCTTTGTCCAGGGACTTCCCTATACCTGGGGCCAACTCAAGGTACAGAAGTCCACTCCTTGGTAGGAATATTTATGTGATGCTCTACCGAAGGCCAACCTAAATATCTTCTTCTCTCTATCAATAGCAGAAAATGCAAGACAATGAGAGAGAGAAGAGAAGGAAGGAGACAGGGAAGAGAGAGAGGGAGATAGTTTCTGCCTTTGAGTCACCTTGAGCCTGCAGCCTGTGGCACCAGCCTCTGTCTTCAGCACCTACCATGAATGGAAATGAGAGGGATTTACAGCCTGACTTGTTCAGCCTCAATTCAAATTTCCTTGTCGTTTTTAGATTTCACTCATGCCTAATGACACTTTTTTTTTGTGACAGCTAATTGCATTGGTTTCTCCAAGAGCTATCACTTTAAACAATCCATCCTGACTGTGAAAACAAATACATGCTTGACTTATTTCATTTATTTTCCCCCCAAACCTAAATGAGGATAAAGCCATTCTGGATAAGAAGACATGTGTGTGTCTTTGTCACATCTTTTATCATCACGACTGCTTTTCCAAATAATACAACTAGTGACAAATGTGAACATTAATTACAGTTAACAAAGAAATGTCATGTGAAGTGTTCATGGGGGAAAAGAAGAGAGTGAGAAAGAAAAAAAAAAAACAGACAATCAATGAGATTACATCTTGCACCAAGCTTCCAGTCAGAGTGCAAAAGTCAGAAATCAAATACCAGCAGTTATCAAATCATGCTAATGATTCTAATGAAAGCTTCTGGTATTCTGCTCAAGAATGTGTTGCTGTAATGGTAACTAATAGAACAAGAGGAGCTGATTGCCATGAATTAATTAGAACTGACTGCTAGAGTCTCCTTTCTATTTATTTATTTAAATATCGACAAACTGTTTAGAACCTGAGGTTGTGCCTCTGGTCTTTTCCTTCCTTTCCCAAGTCCATCAACCTGCCCAAGACTGAGAAGGTAATTGCGTTTTCTCATACCACAGGTACTCCCCTCCCACTCCAGGGCTTTGACCCAGAGCAACAGCCCATAAATAAACTGAAGACATGAAGATAGGAAGGTCCACACACAGCCCGACCCCTTAACATTTGTGGGATGAGAGAGACAGACAGAGAGAGAGAGAGAGAGAGAGAGAGAGAGAGAGAGAGAGAGTCCATATGAGACCCCTTATTTGAAGTTCCCTTTCTGCTATGATTAAACTTGATTGTGTCAACTTGATTGGCTTGGGAGCCACCCAGGGGCTCAGTGCAGCACAATGTTGGGTGTGTATTGGTGGGTTGCAGGGGTTTGACTTTGGGTATTATGTCTGGTCCTTGGCCCCTGTTCCCTTGATCTGCCACCCACCTACCATGAACTGAGCAGCTCTGTTCTACCATGCCCTTCCACTAAGATGTTCCTGCCCTGGATCCAGTTAACTATGAGCTGAATCTCCATAAAACATGAGCCAAATTAAGCCTCTCTTCCTTTAAACTGTGGCTATCATATTTTTTTGGTCCAGAAACAGAAAGGCTGACTGCTACATTTCCCTTTTTTTTCTGTCTCTCAATCTATTCTTTACCAACAGAGGTCAATGAATACATGTACATGGATGCCCAGCTTGCCTATCCACTTATAGCTGTCCTTTGGCTGCCCCATGGGCTTGGGGGCACATATACTGGTGTTACCATGTACTGTTGAGAGGTAAAACCCTGATAAGAGGTTCCTTGAGGGCCTAGAAGAGGCTCACAGTCACTGAGAATGGAATTTGGGCCCTGGTTACCCATAATATGACCTACTAACTGCAAAATAGGTTCCAGGCTGGAAATACCCATGGCCCTTGAACTAAACAGATGGAAGAAGGCCAGAGTGGGACCTCCTGGAGCTCTTGCCGAGAGCGGGCCTCTGTACTTGCGTCTCTGAGCAGTACTGGTCATGAATATTCTTTGTTTGGGCTATCTGAATATATAGATCTAGAGTTCTGTCTTACATAAATCTATTTTATTTTCCTCCCACTTATTCATTCCTTCTTTTATTTGATATTTACTGGTCACTTAACCATGCCGAGCTCTGGGACACAAAGAGAAGTAAGTTAAGGTCTCTGCCTTCAGAAATCTCACAAATTTTCAAATGTTGCAAATGTGTGACTCCCTCATGTATATTTGATGGAGATCTTGTACACAGCTGTCTTGTACTCCGCTGTCTGTGTGCTCTTCCCCCATCTAATCTTGGCAGCAAGGATCACAGATTCTGTAGCAGACAAGTGAAGAGTGCAAATGCAGGGCATAGGAGAGATGAACTAAGCTGGACACAGTGGCACACGTCTGTAAGGCTGGCACTCTGGGTGGCCAAGGTAGGAGGATCACAAGTTCTAGATGGGTAACTTGGTGACTTAACAAGACCAGGTCTCTGAATGAAAAATAAATAGGGGTGGGGATTAGTTGCAGTCAGAATGTAGTTCATTGTGGAGGCCCTAGATTCAATCCCTGGAACTGAAAAATGATAAAAGAAAGGGGAGGTGAACTATTCTTGCTCCCTGAGGGGCCATTTTTTGTTGCCTTTGGTTCTTCCCTGAGTTCTGCTCATCTAGCCTAAGAAATGTCCCTACTGAATCCACATCAGATGCAAATACTGTACTGAGAAAAGGGGGAATCTAGGGTTATGATGAAAAAGCCCAAGGGAGGTCTGCTTGAAGTTGTGGCTCTAAGCTCCTGATGGCCCCAGGGCCAGTTTGTAGAGCTTCTGCCCAAGAAATGGATCATCAACACATCTTGCTCTCCTCCTAAAATCTCTCTTTGTTTAAGTCCTCAAGGGCACTTCCTAAAGTCTTCACCATGGAGTGAAGGTCTTGGTCATTACCAAATGGCTATGGACTGGGCCTTGCACTTAGAAAATGAATCTTGATGCCCGGGTAACTGAGCGCAGTTACCTAGGCCAGCTCCGCAGCCTTCGCTGCCGGGTGTTGGGAAGCACATCAGCCTATGTTGAATTTCCTTCGCTGGCTAAATTGGTACATTAGGACAAAAACGATTTCCACATTTGCATAGTTGATTTCATTACTATCGCCATTATTGATGCCCAGCTCCTCTGAAAGAAAGGAGCCATAAAAGCAAATAAAATCACTTTGCGATTCCATTATTGGATAAATTGCCACATTACTGCCTGCATTTTAGGGCTAAAGCCATTCCCCACATTTGCATAGTTTATTTCATTATCATTATTAATAACAACAACAATAATAATGATGATGACTAGGATCCTTGAATGAAAGGAACTAGGAAAATGCCACAGAGCCGTGAGAAGTCTTTATGGACTTGCCGCCACCGCTAGGAGTTCCTTTATCTGCTGTGGAACTGCAGCCCCTTCATCGCACCAGCCAGGAGCATTTAAAGGAGGCCACAAGAAAGCAGCTGAGAACTTATGGGCCTGCCTGCCTGCTCTGAAATAGTGACTCATCACTCACTGTGACTACTAGCGATTTAGGCTGGGAGACCCTGCTCAGCCACCTGACTGGGTCTCTTCAGGAATGGCGCTTAAACAGGCTCAGCCTCAGCTTCCTAGAGGATGAAATGGGCACAGTGGTGCTTGCTTTGCAGGTGGATGAAGAGCAAAGGCAGTGGTGGATGTGCGCATGTTCTGCAGAACGTCAGGCTGCCTGTCATTATTAGAAATTAATATCACTACCTCGAACCTGGGTTTGACTCTGGTGGCTGGGCTGCTGAACGATAGGGATAGGGGCTGTTCTAGTTCGCCTCTGGCTGGGAGAATTTTCCAGAACCTTCCTTCACTTTCTAAGGTGTCACCCCCTGAGATAAATAGGGAGAGCATACTTGTTTACAGTTAACAATCTTGGGTATTTACAAATCGCTTACTTTGATAATAAACTCTCCTGGAATGATCTGGTAGCCGCGATATTGTTCTTTCTTACTCAGCGATTTGCAATTACGCCTCTCTCTCTCTTCCTTGGCTATGAGGCTAAGAGGTATTAAAGTCTTTTTGTCTGTTAATTCTGGGGCCCTACAACGAAAGGAAGGTCCACTAGTGGCCGTCTATGGTCTGCTGGAGAATTTTCCCCCTGGTTTTGTTTTTATTATTTTATTTTATTTCTGCTGCACCAGGGGCTCCAAAAAAATGAATGTGTCAGTAAAGGATTTGACAGTATGTTACGACAGTCATCAATCCACCGAGCCCTGTAGCCATAAATAAGCTTCATACGCTGCCACACTAAAGAGGACAGTTTTTCTTCTCCAGGACATTGAAAATGTCACAGCCAGGGAATTGTTTGTCCCCGTCTCCACGGCAACGCCACCAGCACTTATCATTAACTTTCACACCAAGATTTTAATCAGCGCTCTTTGCGGCCTGAGACCAAGTCAACATCAGCCCAAATTTTCAGAGCCGTTATTCTAATTATGACGAGAAAGCTATAGATTGATGAGCCGAGTTTTCTGCCAGGACCGGTGGCAGTTAATTCTCGTGACCTGCGCGGCTCAGGGAGTCTCTTAGAGATGGAGTCTTGAAAGTTCGATTATTAGTGACAGCTTGTAAGTGAGAGGAGCCTTATCTCTCCAGAGGGTGTTGATAACTGGAGACAAGGTTTAACTAGGAAGTAGTGAGACAGCGGAGGGAGGCAGACGGGGGAGGAAAGGAAGACGCAAGTGTACACTGTCTGCAGCCGCAACCAGCGTAATGAGAAAATACGGACAGGCACAATTTCACAAGTTGTAAATTCTGGTAGCCTTCAGTTGTAAATTCTGGTGGAGGCTGTTTCGCTTGGCTATCTGATAATGTGTGAAAATATTTGTCCCTTTGCTTCATAGGCACGGGCAAGCACTGTTTCCCAGAAAATGCATTCACTTCCCAGCTCTCTCCTGCCTCCTTTTCGGTTTCCGTTGGTCAGGGGACCTCCAGAAACAAAATGGGAATCCGTGATTGAAATGAAGTGGTGGCTGGTTATTTTTAAAAAGCTTCTTTTCCATTTTCCTTCCTGCCTGCCTCCCAGGACTTTTTTTTTCAGGGCTTGTGCACTGAGCTACATGTCAAGTTCTTTTTTACATTTTTAATTTTGAAACAGGGTCTAAGTCATTAAACTGCCCAGGCTGGGTTTGAGCTTGCAATCCTCCTGCCTCAGCCTCCCAGACTATGGGGATGACAGGCATGCACTACCATGTCCAGGGGCTCCTTCCAGTCTCTCTGTATTCAGTTTCCTTTCTAGAGTCTGGTTTGTTGCGGAAGGAAGAGCTACAGATGTCTCCCTCCCTTTTCCGTTAGCCTCCCTGTCCTCTGTCTTCAGTAATCTGGCTGACATGTGTTCTTACTGTCTTGACTGTGTTTCGGTACTGTTTCTGCTGGGGACTTTGTACTTTTTTGACTTTGCTCTTGGAAATGGTGTCTCGTCCCTTTCTAGGCCTTAGACACCCAGTTGAACCATCAGTCTGTCAGGGAGAGGTGGAAGTGATGATCACCGTATGTGGTGATCCTGAGGCCCCCCAGCCAAAGGTTTCTCTGATCTCATACTGTGCCCTGCAGCTTCTTCTTAAGAGAGGGAAAAGGAAGGCAGCAGGGTGAGGGCTCCACAGCTCCTTTCGAGTGCTCCAAGTCTGGACTCTAAGCCCAGCTCCCCACTGCCCCAGAGCAGGACATTCTGCGCTCCTGATTTCTCATCTTTCCAGTGGTGATAATAATGCCTGTCTAGTTTCCTTCACATATCAAATGAGAAAATAGGAACACAGTTGCTCCTATTTCCTGCAACTGCTACATTTAAAAAGTGCCCCATGCATAACCATCTGCAGATGTCCTCTGCTCTTTTACTTTGTCTTTTCCCTCCGGAACTCTATGGAGAACAATGGTGCTATTACTTTTTATAATGTTTTTCTTTCTCAAATTATTTTTGCACATTTAAAACAAGCACAGTCATCTCCATTAGCTTTATTTTGCCCCCAAGAACACTGAGGCACAGAGAAGTGAGGCTCTTGCTTGTGGTCACACAGCCAATTGGAGGCCTAGCCAGCTACAGAAGTCTAGATTCCCAGCATGCATCTCCCTAGACCACACTGCTTACCATATTAATGGGCTGGGATTAAGGACAAAAGCAAACCCAATTAGTTTCTGTTGCAGTCCTTTTACAATCCTGTCTTGTTGCCCGTGTGTTTATACGTATGTTTTAATAGCACTCCCTGCCTTTTATGCTGAGGTTGCTCGAGGTATGTTTATAATGGTGGCGTAATTATAATAATAAAATACAAATCCTTCCACAGAGCGTGCTCATTACGGGCTGGCCAGGTAAAACAAACAGGCCTTGAGTTAACTCCGGAGTAAGGAGGTTTGTTTCTAATGCACAGCTTAAAACACAGACTGCTTTGCTTGATCAGCCAGGGAGGCCTTGTGCTCCACCCATAACTAGACTTGGGGTGTGAAGTTGAGCAGGTAATTGAGACACCTGGACCGTGTTGCTTTAGCATGGTCTTGCCCTTTTAACTTCTCCTTTTCTTGGGGAGAAATGAGAAGCGAATAGGGAAAGTCGTTCTGATTCTCATGGCCTTAAGATCTTTCCCTGAATATGCAAGTAGGCCCTTTGGCATTCGTCCTCCTGGACATAGGAGTTTCTAATGTATACAAAAGGGAAAATGATTGTTATGAACAGAGCCGTAGGAGAGAGAGAGACTGTGTGTTTTTTTAAATGCCTGTCTGTCCTTGTTAATTAGAAGTGCACATATTGGGAAATTAACTATGAAATACTAAAAATGATAAATTATTCCTTATTTGAAAGTATAAATTAAAGGTTTAGTGTATATAAAATTTGTCATGTTTAATTGCAAGTTCAATTAAAATTCAGGGTAATGATGATTTATACAGGTTTCTGTGTAATTTGATATTCATTAGCTTAGCCAGACACATGCTGATATTAGCTCGTTAATTATGTTTCCTTTTGTTGAAGGCAGCCTTGTGAAAGCAATCTGCTCAAAGTTTTCTAAACTCATTCTGCTAAATGAATATTTGGCAGCTGTTCATGTTATTGAGATGGTCACTGTGGCTTCATTTCACTCACAGGCTGCATCAATCATACCTTCTCTGTGACAAACAAGGGTTTCTCATTACAAACTCATTTATGAAGGTTATGGCTGACGTTAAAGACTGATGGCCTGGTATTGGCTACTGTTACTTCATGGTAACATTGGAGTGGAGTGGCTGTTAAAATCCACACCTCCCACCTGGTCAAAGATTTTTAAATGCATGCAAAGGAAGACAAACTCACTAGAGGGCCCCAGGTCCTGTTTCCCATTGGCTCTGACTTGGGGATCAGAACTTGGATCTCAGAAGAAGGCCCTCAGGGAGCAGCGACCAGTCTCCTACCTTAGGCTAGGGGTGACGACACTGGGTACATCTGTGTGGTCGTTGGGATGCAGAGAGGGTGAGGGATTCCCTCAAAGAGCAGTGGAATGAGCAGGTCTGGGGTAGAGGTGGACACGGACACCCTGAGCTAACTTCTGGAGAGGAAGTTTCCAGAAGCATAGCACCCAGGGCTGAAGAATGGAAGGAATTACCATCTGATTAGGAAAACAGTTTTGGAACTGTCCCATGCCCTGCACTTCGGAGGATTCTGAGTATTTTAACAGGGTCTTCAGAACTGAGACTGCACAGTCCTCACCTCAGGAGCCTTTGGAGCCATCCTTGGAGCTGAGACGCAGGGAAGTGGGTTGACTTGTTCTTTGGCACCGATGTGGAGAATGGGCTGGCGGCAGTGAAGCCTCACCAGCGAAGCTGTGGTTTCTGTTTTGACTCCTCTCTACCAGCACCGCCTTTTAGCATGGATCCAGGCATTTGGTAAATGGTCCACATGTTGTGTCTAGGCTGACCCGGAGTCTTAGCTTTCGGCCATCCATGTAACTATAGTGAGCAGTTGGTTTGTGATGGTAAAATGCAATCGCAATTTCTTGCAAGAAATTATACTTTTATGTCTCTGTAGGTCTACTTTTGCATGTTTTTAGGGAGGAATATTTGGGGCTTCACCTTTTACCCCCTTTGGGAACTATCTCTGGTGTGGTGGGTCTTGTTTGCAGCCTGCTATTTCTCTTGCAGTCATTATGGAAGACAGCTGGCCAGCTGTTCACCAAGCTTGTCCTCTTCTTTCAGAGTGGACAGTTATTGCTGTTACAGCACCTTCTGGTCCTCATCCTCTCATGCTTCCTGTGACTGTCTGGAGAACTCACCTGACTGAGAGAAGTAAGGTATAATATCTGAGGCATAATACCTGGCAGTAATACCAGAGTCACTGGGTCCCAGGGTCACAATGCGGAAGGCTACGTGCTGAACATCTGATTGAGTCTCCAATGGTTCAGGGTTTCTCTCTCACAGCAACGAGTATTACCTCCACTCACAGTTCACGCTTTCATTCATTCTACAAATGCTGGTTGACTATTTTGCTGAGGGCCCAATTTTAGGCTAACGGTTGAGGATATAAAGATAAAAAAGATACAGTTCCCAACCTCAGGGAGTGTGGCTGTGTCATAAGGAGTGACACAAGTAAAAACGCCTTACCCTAGTGGAAAATGTTTTGTACATGGGTTCAGAGAAAAGAACCCAAAGAGGGCTCCCTCTTGCCTTGAAGTTTCTATGGAAGAGCATATTTAAACTTTCATATTCATAGAACCTTTTCTTCCCAACGTAATCCTATGTGAGACTCTCCAATTTTTGAAACAGGAAAAACTGGAAGAGTCTTTAATAGATATAGGAGCCTATAGGCTCACAAGGTCTCCCTGTGGTTCCTCCTGGCTGTTCTGATACACCCTTATGCTCCCGGGTGCTGTGAGCTGTACTCCCTAACCCACCCATCTCCATACCTGAGATGGACTGGGCTTTCGCCAACTATTTATGATTATGATTATTGTTATGATATAAATTATGGTACATAATAGCTCTTTTTAGTAAACACATCTCTAGTCAGTGCAAGTTTAGTTGGTAATAGCTTATTCCAGTCTATTTTGTATAATTATGAGATGGTTAACACTGGTTAAGTTTCTTCATCTGTGAAACCAGGAAAATCAGTGTCTCTCTCCCAGGATCACTGTGGAAATTACACAAGTTAATATACACATGTATATGAAGGACTGCAATAAGCATGTTGTGTGGTGGGGGTTCACCAGGGTTGACACCTCTACCCTTCTGTTAAGAATGTGACATTATGTTTGTAAGTACTTCTAAATTTTCACTGAGTAAGCAAAGGGAAAACTACTTCCGTACTTAGGGAAGGGTGTCTTATTGAAAAGAGCCTCAAACCTTTGATGGTTAATTTCTGATATCCTTCCCATTTTATGTACCAAATTCTTTCAATAGCTTTCTGAAGCACAGGAAAGATTAGAATTTATCCTCACTGTGTACGTAAGGAAGTACGTCATAGTCAGGAAAACCTAGGATTGTTTTTGTTTTAAATTGGCCTCCTATCCTTTATAGCCCTGGATAACATAAGTTGGAACTTTTTAACAATTTTTTTTATTTTACCACCTTATGTCTTATTAATGCATTTTGTCAGTGAGCAAAGCCCTCTGGTGGTCAAAGTAATTCCTATGTGGCTCTTCAAGACGAGTAGGGTAAAATCAAGTTCGTGTTCAAGAGCTGGGTTCAAGTTCCATTTCTCTCCTTTGCTGATTTTTTCCCCCACTTAAAACCAAAAAGCAAATACTCCACTGGAATAGGTCTTCCACGGCATTTTAGTTCTAACAATTCTTGGCAAAAAACAGCAGCAGAAAAATTCTTTCACCCAGATGAACATACATTCACATAAATCTTTTAGAGCGTTTAAATGCTGTTGTCCCACATATTCTTGTCATTCCCAAAATGAAACTTAGCAAGTGGCTTGAGTGATATCCTTAAGTCCTTGGCCTCCCCAGCAGGTCCCAAGGAAGCCGAGTCTCATCAGACTCAGCATCTGCCCAGGTAAATTTCAACTCCTCCAGCGTCCAATGGGCTACCTTGTCCTCAGAGCAAGGCGGACAGGAGGATTTTCTCTTTCTGGTTTAGTGCTGAGACTCGGTTGGCTGTGTTGACTGGAGTGATTTGGCGTGAGCAATCACCCTCGGTTCATCCTCACCATTAAACAGCACTTCTGGAAAGGTTGCGCATTAATCTTGACTGTGTGCCGGCCACTGCAACTCATCATAAAGATAGATGACTGATGGGTGACCTATGTCTGCTGTCCTAGGAGGGCGGGTACCTTCGAGATGCA
Organism: Chinchilla lanigera; assembly: GCF_000276665.1. Lineage (NCBI taxonomy): Eukaryota > Metazoa > Chordata > Mammalia > Rodentia > Chinchillidae > Chinchilla > Chinchilla lanigera. Next base: position 16,262,929 of record NW_004955437.1, on the reverse strand, counting down.
GAAACATCTGTTCTGCTCTGAAATTGGCAAGAAAAGCTGGCTTGCCTTGCCTGATGCTATCGCATGGGCTTAGATTATTTTTTATTTGAGACTTTGGCTATGTGGTGGGGTGAAGTGGGCCCAAGGCCATTTCTTGGAGTGTCCTGTGTAGCATGGTAGGAAGCTGTGGGGTGGCCCCGAAGACCCCTTATTTCCCTTCTCCATTCTACTTTCTGGATTTAGCCATGCCATCTGAGAGGCAGAGAAACCAGAGATTGTAGGAAAGCTGGAAACTCAGAATCACCTGGAATCTGACTTTGTTCCTTTGGACAGAGGCACATTCTGTCAAGAGGTTATTTAGTGTGGTAACTGTCCTCATTGCTAAACTTCATGAGGGTCGGTCTGTAATGCTTGCATGAATTGGACAGCGTGTATAAAATAGAGAAGAGCTCATAGTGAGGCGGTTCGTGCGGCTGGGTCTCATTCAAGAGGCCAGGTATTTGGTTAGATCCCTCACCATTCTTCACTTAGCATGCGTGAGCTGAGTTCTTACCTTGAGACTAGGTACTGTGGCAGATAGAAAATAAACAGCGCCCCCTCCCCTTAAAGAGCTTATAAATGGTTTCCTTTTGTGAGCCCTTGTGTGTCTGCTACATGCCCGGCGTCCTGCTGAGTGCTGGAGGCCTAGTCCAGGCTGTCCACAGCAGAAGCTCGTGGTAACCTCTGGGTGCCTTCATGATTGCCATTTCCCTGCCCCCTGCCCTCCGTCAGCACCTGAGACCCTGCCTGTGAGCTTCCTCTCACCTGTGGAGCTCTGTCCCGGGCTGGAGACGTGGGCCAGGCCAAGAATGAAGGGCCCTTGGATGAACCTCACCCGTGTCTGTGAACAAAGCAGAAACACGCACCGTGACTTACTTCCTCTGTTTCCCATCTCATTGTCCCACTGGGCCGCCTCCTCTAAATACTTCCGCTGGAATCTCTGTTTCATCTTTTTTTTCTGGGGGATACCTTCCGCGGTCCACAAGTTCCTTTGGCTGAAGTCACATTCCAGTGATTTCCGCCTGGGACGCTCAGAGCAGGTTGAAGTAGGATCGTGGGGACAACTGCAAATAGAAGGACCTTGGAAGTCTTCCTGGAAGAGCTTATGCCTGAACAGGGCTTTAGGGATGCCGCAGGGCTTCTGCTGAGAAGCTGTGAGAGGGAAAGGCATCGCAGGCGAGGGAATGGCTTCCGCCAGTGCCTGAAGGTGGCAGAGCAGGGGGCATATTTGGGGAAAGGTGAGTGGCTGGTGTGGCTATGTTTAGGACCCACTGGGGTAGGAGAGAGAACAGAAGGGTGGGGAACACAGGACGGCAAATGTACAGAATGTGAGTTCGGATGGTTTGAACGTGTGGCTGAGACAGGGAGACTTCACGGGGAGGCTTTATTCTGTGGGGATCTCAGCAGTGGAGACATTGTGGCTTTCAGCAGGAATGATATACAGGAGCAAGAGAAATTTGTGAGCCACAAGGCTCTCACACGACCTCTACTTGCTGGGGCATTCAAACTGAGGAGGGAGAAGTGTTAGTACTCAGAGCAGTCAGAGAGGTGCCAGGACAGAGGCAGGAGGTAGGTCGAGTCTGGTGGATGAACAGACTTTAGTTAAGGGAATTTTGGAGCAGGGTATCTCTGAAAGCATGTGCAAAGGCCCAGAGGCAGTAAAGGCTGCAGGAGTGCATCCTGACTTTCATGGACCCTGGGTACTTGAGCCTTTGTGGGCTCATTGCTGCCTTAAAAAAAAAAAGATTAAATGTTATTTTTTTACTCTTTTTTATTTTTTTGAGATAAGGTCTCACTATGTAGTCTGGGCTGGCCTCTGACTCACAGGGATCCTCCTGCCTCAGCCTGCCAAGTGCTGGGATTACAGGTGTGTACCACCACACCCAACTATTTTTAAAAAACCATCAGTGTAAAGATAGACGTGTTAATATTATGTATTAAAATATTTTCTTCAGCCTAAAGTTAATTGTTTTCCCTTCTGATTGTAAAAGAAATTAGAATATTCTGTGGGTCCCCGAAAGTCTGAGAGACTCTGGGCCATGTGCCCTTGTGTTTGACAGAGAAGTCAGTGCTGGCCAATGCCAGGGGACCGCAGGGACTCTCTATCCTTCTGGGAGGCTAAGGTTCCTCTCGACTTCTCTCAGCAAATTGCAAGATCTTGACCTTAGGAGGAAACTGAGGAATTCACCTGCCGGGTTCAGAGGCCACATCGGGGGGTTGCCAGGAAGGAGCCACGGGATGGACGGTCACAGAGCCCAGACATCAGGTCTGGGTTTTTGCCAGTTAGGAGAGAGGGCTCATATTTGCATATTTTCCCTCACGAATGCCTCGTGAACTCATCTTCCATTTCCACCGACTGTCCCTGTTCCCGGGGAAGCGCCCGCCTGTCTTTCTGTGTTCTTTCAAAAGGGATTGCGAGGAAGAAGGGGTTTATGAAATGAAGTGATATCATTCTGAAAAAAAGGCCCGTGAAAAGCAACCACGGTGAGAAAACTGCCCAAGGTTGCTTTTTCATCCCCCTCTTTCTTTTCAAAAATAGTCAAAACACACGCAGCACATACTTGTAAAAGGATCAAAAAAGGAGAGAAAATTGCAGCTGACAGTTGTTTTCTCCACTGTTATTTGGTTGCTCCGGAGTTTCCAGCTGTTGAAATGGCTAGTTTATAACAATGGGTATTTCGCCTCTCCTATTAGTGTGTTGTGTTTTGCTTCAAGTTTAAAAAATGAACCTGTGACTTCATGGATCCTGTGGGCTGGGAAAACAGACACGCAGCCTTTCCATCTATACGATTTGCATTGTAAGGAAGCCCTGCTACCTTGCGAGAGAGATAATTTTACATGAAATTATGGTTCTTTTTTTCTGTTAGCAGGAACATATTGTAAGAGAAACAGTTTTTAGTTCTTTCTACAAAGTTAAGAAAATAATTTGATAAGTAAATGATCTTCTTTAATATCAGAGCCCCATTTTCTGATAAGATAGAATATCCACTGCATCCAAAGTTGGGATTGGCGTGTCAAGATGTCAGCTAGAAATCAGTATATCAAAGAGATACCCAAACTCTTACATTCCCTGCAGGAGTCATCATAGTACCCAAGACAAGTGATCATTGCAGGATGGCTGGATAAATAAAAGGGGCTATACATGCACCATGAAATTGAAATACAGATAATAGGAAATATAGAGACATCTTTTGCAAAAAGGAAAGGGACTAAGAAATGGAAAGAGTGGAGAGAGGGGAGAGGAAGAGATGAAAAAGAATTAAGATGTGTTATGTGTACATACGAACTCACCAAGAGGCGTGTCACCATTATGTACTATAAACATGTACTAATAAAAACTTTAAAAATGCAGAAAAAGAAATATTATACAGCCATGAAAAGGATTGAAATCTTATTGCTAGTGCCAATGTGGAGGGAACTGAGATTATTATGTTAAGTGGACCTAAATGCACATAGGAAAGAAAATATCACATGTTCCTACTATTAGTAGAAGCTCAAAAAATTGATCTCCTAGGAAAAGAGAATAGAATAGTACACATCAGAAGGTAGGGAAAGGAAGTTAGATAATAGATACCAAAACATAGGTAGCACAAATAAGTCCTAGTGTTCCACAGCACAGGAGGGTTAATGGAATTTATAATAACCTGTAAATTTTATAAAGAACTAGAAGAAAGGAGTTGGAAGATTCCCAACACAAAAGAAATGATAAATATTTAAGGATATGAAAATGTTAATTACTGATTTGATCATTACAAATATAGAATGATCACATTATAGATCATAACTATTTACATTTATTATGAGTCACTTAAAATTTTTAAGATGTCACCCGGAGTAAAGAGTACTCAGTTAACTGGCCCTCTCTTGTGTCCTTCTCAGATGATCTTTATAAACTGGGTTGATTCATAAGTGTGTGTTTGGCTCCTTAGTTCCAAATAAGTTTCTCAGTGGCTGACAAGCCCGCTAATTAATGAACTTAAATGTCATTCAGATATCTCAGTGGACAGGTGTTACGTTGGAAACACAGGATAGCGTCACCTCTTGTAACTGTGGCCCAGGGCATAGGTCAAAGTCCATATGGTGTGATTTAGTGGCAAAAGAAAAATAAAATCCTCAAATTACCACCTCCCAGACACACGACTTGGCATATTTAAAAAGCAAGTTGTTATCCTGTTACTGGCTGGTTCGGTCAGTATGTCGCTACCAGCTACAAATACCACAGCTTTGCAGTATAATGTCAGAGCAGTTTCAAACCAACAGAGACCTTAGCCATTCCTGTGTCTAAGCTTTTTTATTTAGCAGTTGAGAGAACTGAGGTTGGAAGAGGGTAAGTGACTTGTCCATGACCATGGCTTAGAGGACAGCCTGAACTTGATTTCTGTCTTCGTTCCTGAGTTTGGTGCCCTTTCTAGGCCCTGCGCAGACTGCGCTAGGAAGGCTGTTACCCCGAGGCCAGGCTAGGTGCCAGCCATTACGGAGAAGCACGGAGCAGGGTCTGCCCAGGGCGCTGTCTGCTTGTCTATCCCTGCAGGACACAGGGTTCACATACAAGTGGTTCCAGGCCAGAGTGTGTGTGTCACAACAGCGGCCATAGTTCCTCTGGACTTAATGAGGGAGGGATTCTCACGGTGGATATCAGGCAGAGTTTCTACAAAGGGACAGTGGTATTTTAAATGGGTTTGGAAGTGTAAAGAAAACCTGCTTTTCTTCCCCTCAACTCTGGGGATTGTTTTGATCTGTTTTGTTTTGGTTTCAAGATAGGATCTTGCTGTGTAGTCCAGGCTGGCACTGAACTCACTGTGTAGCCAAGGCTGGACTCTAACTCTCGGTGTTTCTGCCTCAGCCTCCCAAGTGTTGGGGTTACAGTTCTATGCCACTATGCCTGGCTCCAGTTCTACTGATAGAACCAAGAGCATTCACACCGAGCTACATCCCAGCTCCATCATCTTCTCCATTACCATCATCTTCATCATCTTCATCATCATCATCGTTATTATTGTGAGACATGGCCTTGCCAAGCTACCAGGCTGAGCTTTAACTTGTGATCCTTCTGCCTCAGCCTCCCATATTGCTCCCACTACAGCCAGCTACAGAAGAATCTTTCATAGCATAGGTTTTTTAGCTGTCGTACCTGGCATAGGTCTTTTTGAACTCAGTGATGCTACTTGTGTTCCGGAGTTCAGAAGCTTGGAGAGGGCTTGAGAGTCTCTGAAGTTCTCAGTGTCCTGCTCTTTCCTCATCTTGGCCTTAAGCTCTGGTGGCATCCGCGGTGGGTGTGGTGAGTGGCAGGCCTGTGTGTGTATGTACACACGCATGCTTGTGTGCACCCATGTGCACTGCCCACCACAGCCCGTGAGCTGCCCCTGCAGCGTGCCCAGCAGGTGAGCACCAAGTGCCAAGGTGGGTTAGCAGTAGGTAGAGGCAGGAAGGTCAACGCTTGGCAGTAGAGACGGCCCAGCCCATGTGGCCACTGCTGGCTGGGCTGGCCTGGTAAAATGGAGGTGACAGTGGCAGAGACAGCCCCAACCTGAGTGGGGCATTGTTGCCCAGTAACTCATCCCCAGGAGGTCATCTTGTTTCCAGAGGTGTCTGCTCCTGCCTCTTGAACGGTCTCAGCCCTGCCATCAGTAGCAAGATCACCAGTGATTACAAAGCCTCTCCACCCCACCGAGGCTGCCTGGCACACACCCTCTAGTCAGCCTTGCTTTTATGAATCTTTTACATGAAGTTTTCATTAATTTTAGCATGCAGTCGAAGGAAGTAGCCTGTGCTTACAAATAATGGCAATGGCTTTATAGAAACACCTACAAATCACCAGGGACACCATATAAGAAAGTTCTTCATCTCCAGGTGTGAAAACACGCCAATGATTACTCGTTGAGCAAGACCCTGTCAGCTTTTTTATTACAATCCATTATTGGGTGATAGTTTTAAAAGTCTTTGTAGACAGAAATCGAGCTGTGTGGCAAATTCCATCATTTAATATGTTGTCTGTGAATTGCATTAGCCTTTTTAGCCTAAGGGTTAGGAAGGAGAATGGAGAGCTGGCTGGGCGGTGAAGATTGAGCACTGTGTACACTTTTTGTCAGGGGGCTTGTTGACCTTACGCTGAGTCGCTTCTTTGCGAATCATTCTGTACGAAAGCTCTGGTTTCCATGGCATTTACATAAACCAAGCAACACTTTGCTGTGGAGAGCAGTGGCAGGGCCTCTGCTCTCCCCTGAAAGCGAGAGGAGCAGCTTACGCTGCCTGCACTGTAGAACGTGCATAGCGGAAGTGTCTACCAGGTGGTTGCAGAAGCTGTAAAGATCAGGCAGGAGAGGATGTCAACTTGGCACATATGTAACTTCCCCTGCTCTCTAGGTGACAGGGCGGCCCCACTGTGCTGTGTTTCTGGGACCCATCCTGAACATCGATGAAGCAGTGTGGGGTGCTGGCTTCAGGGTTGGCCTTGTGCTGCTCTCCCTGGATCTTGGCAGAGGTTCTAGAGAATAAAACTCCACGCTGTCTGCAGCTCTGTGCTGTCCACAGACCCCACAGCTGGCTGACCAGCAGGCCATAAGCTCAGTTCTAGGGAGGTCCCATCCCTAATACATCTCCTACATGGGCAACTGGCTCTCTGTGTCATGGGGACGTTTGCATGGTCAGACTGACTCTGGAATCGAGACGGGGACAGAGAGCAAGTAATACATCATTATTCAGTGTGGTCTCTTGAGCCAGCTCTGTGCCAGCTGCAAGAAAAGAGTGAGGGCTTTGGAGGCAGCTAGACTTGAGGTCAGATATTGACCCACAATAGTCGTTCATACCTTGCAAAGCGGAACATTAAAATAATTGAATCAAGTGCTTCCCTGCAGCAAAGGTAGCAACCAATAGAATGAAGACACAACCGATAGAATGGGGAAAAAATTGCCAGATACATCTCAGATAGAGGACTGGTATCCAAAATATGTAGAGAACTAAACATCAGACCCCCACAAAAGAGCCAATCAAAAAACGGACAATTGAAATGAATAGACACTTCTCAAAAGAAGTACAATCGGCTAATAAATACAGGAGAAATATTCAGCAGTTATTCCATTTATAACATGCAAATGAACACAACACTGAGATTCCATCTAGGCTAGAATCAGGACCCAAGAAATGACAAGTGCTGGCAAGAATGCAGGAGAAAAGGAGATCTTCTACATTGTTGGTGGGAATGTAAACTAATACAGCAACTATGGAAATCAGTATGGAGATGCCTCAAAAAACTAAAAGCAGAAATTTCATTTGACCCAGCTCTACCTCTCCTGGGTATCTTTCCAAAATAAAGTCATCATATTATGGTAATAGCCACGTTTATGGCAGCACAATTTACATAGCTAAATTATAAAACTGGCTTATATGCCCATCAACAGATGAATGGATAAAAAAGTGCAGTATATGTACACAGTGGGGTACTACTTGGCCATAAAGAAGGATAAACTTGAGTCATTTGTAGGAAAATGAGTGGATCTTGAGACCATCATGTTAGGTGAGAGAAATCAGGCACAGAAGGTTAAATATCATATTGTTTGTTTCATATGAGAAATCCAAAGTATAAATAATTTAAAGATTAAAGTAAAGGAGTGATTTTAGGAAACAGGGAAGATGACTTTTTGGAGATGGGAAAGGGATCTGAGGAAGGCAGAGAGGGTAGGGTAGGGGGAGAAAAAGGAATAAAAATGATTAAGATGTGATTATATATATATACATATGCATATATATAAATTATTTCAAACAAATCTCATTATTATATATCTATATATAGATAGATATATAATAGATAGATAGATTGATCAATATATAATTACATGGTTCCAGATGGCCTGCTGAGCTTAACACCTAAGTCATTATCACAAAAATGTACTAATAAAAATTTTACTGCTTAAAAAACAATAAATAAATCAAGTGAAAAGGGTGGTGTAAGATAAACATTGAGCTGAATTTGAACCCAGGCCATCTGATTGAGGAACTAACACCTTTGCTACAGCACTGTGATGTATCGGGATATTTATGACGTAGATGGCATGAACTGAGCTTTGGGGACCAAAGAGAATCAGGGCAGGTGGAGAAGAAGGGTTTGATCAGGAGGCAGAAGGCAGAGTGAGGGGGAACCAGTGACCTTTACAGTGCCTTCCCCATCCTCGCCTTTGTTTACTCATTCAGCTTGTAGACACTGATGAGGAAGCTGTTAGATCTCAGCCCAGGGCCTGTGCACGGACAAAGCAGAGATGGAGAAGATAGTCCCTCCCTTGAGTAGTTGGGAGAGGCTCATGGGAGTTGGGAGAATGACACCATTGATGCAGAACCTTGGTCCTGCAAAGGAAAGATGCTTTCTGAGGATTTCCTTAGGGTCGGGCATGGTTCCATGTGCTCTACTGAGCTTAACGTATTCATTCTTCACAAAGACCTCGGGAAGCATTATCATATTGTGCCCATTTTAGAGGGAAAGAACTGAGCTCTAAAGAGATTTGGCAACCTGACTGAGGTCACAGGGCTAGCAAGAGACAGAGCCATGATGTGAGGCTGGGCAGCCTAGCCAGGGAGTCCCCGCTCTTAACCTTCTCTCTACGAACTGCAGGGCTGTTCCAGGACAGCCCCAAAGCTAGTTCAGAAAGTTCAGCTTTGATTGATTAAGGATCAGAAGGACAGTGTAGGCTCAGTTTATCCAGCTGGTCTGCATATCTTGGTTCTTGGCATTATTTGGAGAGTCTTTATTGTTTGTTTGTTTGTTTTGAAAGAGAGAACTAAAAAGAAAGAACAATAACAACATACCAACATCACAGACATAAACAAAACAAAATGATACAGTGTTTCAAAATGAAATATTAGGAATTAACATTGTTGTTATATTACATATTGTTATCTTCAACTGCGTTGCTCAGATTACCAGATGTAAGCAGGGAAGATTGTTCAAACCGTTAAAGAGAATAAAGAAATAATTATTAAATAAAGCACTAGAGACAATACAGAGTTTCACTAGACGAGATGGTAGGAATTTACCAATGGTTGTTCTATTGCTTATTGTTGTCTTCAAATCAGTTGCTCAGGGGCTGGGGATTTAGCTCAGTGGCACAGCACCTGCCTGGCAAGCACTAGGTCATGAGTTCGATTCCCGGTACCAGAAAAAACAAAAAAAAACCCCCAAAAAACAACAAGAAAAAAACCAACCCTAAAAAAATCAGTTGCTCAGATTACCAGATATAAGCATGCAAAATTGGTCAAATAAAAAATTGTAAGCATTAACTGTTCCTTTCAATAGACCATCAGACATCAGCAGTAGAGTTATCCCAGCTATTATATATATATATTGCCTTCCTTCTTTCTTTCTTTTTCTTCTTTCCCTCATCCCAGTTGTTCCTTCTTTTGAACAATTTCTTTCCCTTTCATATCATCTATTGTGTGTTTTGTATATTGCCTTCCTTCTTTCTTTCTTTTTCTTCTTTCCCTCATCCCAGTTGTTCCTTCTTTTGAACAATTTCTTTCCCTTTCATATCATCTATTGTGTGTTTTGTATTTTACTTACTCTTTCAGGTTCCTACACCAGAGAGTCAATATGATGTTTCCACATGTGGGTCCAATTTATTTCACTTATGAGTATGGTCTCTAGTTGCATCCATTTACCTACAAAAGCCTCAAGTTTATCTTTCTTTATAGCTGAGTAATACTCCTTTGTATAAAAATACCACATCCTTTTTATCCATTCCTCAGTGGTTGGGCATTTGGGTTGTTTCCAAGATTTAGCTGTAACAAATTGTGCTTCTGTAAACATAGGGAGAGTCTTTATTGTTACAGGTGATTTCACCTTCAAGATTTTTCCTAGGTTGGGACCAGGCAAATGCCATTGGAGCATCCAGATCCTGTTCATTGCTACTCTGCCACAGAGCTGTGTGGCCAAACATGGATGCAGGACAGCTCATTGCCTGGAACTCCAGGGTTCAGCCTGCTCATTCTGTTAAGATGTGGAGATGCTTCTGTCTAAGGGACTGATGGTGGGTGTTTAGATCCATAAAGTGTCAATTAGGAGGACTTTGGAACTCATCTAGTCAAAACTCAGTGGGTCATTTCTTGAATGAACCTTTTGGGAATCCTTAGCACATTCTTAAAAATTGGTGCTAAGATTAAAATAACTGAGACTGTAGCTTTGGTGGAGGTGCCTGAGTGACTGGGTGTATTTCCTCTCTTCCTGGGATATGCCACCTGGACATGGTACAGGACACAGCCATGGATTTGGAGAAGTGCTGTGTCCAGCACAGCTCTTAAAATTCCTGCGGGGAGGACAGTGGAGGATGAAGAAATGCAGACAAAAGTCAGAAAGCAGAAGCTGAGGTCAGGTGGAGGCCCCATCTCCTGATGGGAAAAAGGACCTGCCTAACAACTTGTTTGTCTGGCTTGCCTCAGGTGCTCTGTGTTCTCAGGGCTGGCCTTGCTCTAGCCCTGCATGTATAACTGATCTCCAGCTCAGCTGCTCCCCACTCAGAAGTGGTCCCATTTGTTCTGGGGTCTTATGATGCTTTCTTGACCTTTCTGCATAGGGAGCATTTTTTAAAACTTGATTTTCAAAAATGCATTGACCCTGAATTATTAATCATTGTGTCTTCCTTCCCACCCTCACTTCTGAAAATCAGCATCGCCTTGGCCAGGTACCTTGAGTCTACCTGAGTCTAGTTTGTTAGTCTCTTCTACTTGCAGCTGAACGCTCAGGGCTGGATTCTGGTGGGTTGAGTTCAAGATTTTCATTGTCTCTGACACAGGCAGTCCCCATGTCCCCAACTCTGGGCCTAATAGGTGTACTCCATGGCAAAGCCTCTCCAACTTAGTACTGGCTCCTTAGAATCCTTCAAAGTATCTCAGTTCAGATATGTTACTCTAAGAAAACCCAGATTGTATATCTCCCACCACCATGGTCCAGATTTGAGGTGATTCATAAAGACCTCCCCTGTGTATGACACCTTTGACTTATGGTATAATAATTTCCAATTTTTTTCCTATGAGCATGCCATAAGCACCAAATGATGATCATAACTTAGAATTGGAGTCATTGCACATGCAGAAGGCCAGATGTTTTCCAAACAAACGAAGAATAGAAACCACCGAGTCAGTAATGTCAGTAATTGTGGGATAATAGAATGGATCAGCATCTTAGAGTCTGTCTGATGCCAAGTCTGTGCTACAGTGTATGTGATTCAGCCCTCTCCATGCATTTCACCGATGAGGAAGCCAAAGAAAGGAAAAATTCCCAAGGATTCTCGTGTGGCTGGATTGGCAGAGCTACCCTAGCATCTGGGTCTCCATGTTGTTATCATAGCACCATGTCCCAGTCCCTCCTCCCTTTTTTGATACTAGGATGTTTCGAGAACATTCTCAAAGAGACAAACAAAAACAAAGCAGTGCAATACTCAGAATAGAAAATGCAATGCAATTTAGCCTGTATTTTACAGTACAGGTCATATGAGCAGCTCAGGAAACACGCATACCTTGGTACACCCCAGGAAGTGAGGCCTCTCCTCCATACCTATAGCTTCACACAGCTTCAGGCAGGATCTCAGTCAATGCAGGTGTGAGAGTGACTGTCCTGTTCATTATAGTTGCTTCCCAGAGAGCAGGGAGCTCTTTTTGTGTGTGGCCTGTCCAGTGCCTCCCATATCCAATAACTTTAAATCCAATCAGATTAATAATATAGGGAGAAACAAACGGAGTCACTCTTTAGATATTTAAACAGGACTTTTCTGCCCCTGACATGTAAATCTTTAACAGGATATGAGATTTAGCAAACAGAAAATGCCAAGCTGCTGGAGACCTGGGTCTTCTGACCTATTTTAAGTCAATTTGTGTCTGTCTCAGGTGGCTTTCCTCAAATAGTTGCATTTGTAAGGCATTCTGCTCTGTACCGGGTGGTGTGGATTCAGTCCTGGAGTATAAAATAGAGAGATATGGGGTCCTTGGTCTCAAAGGATTTGTACTCTGGGCTAGACAAGTCGTATACATGTAGGAAGATGAATGAGAAAACAGATCACTGTGTGCCAAATGTCAGCTGGTTCTATATGTAAGCTCTGCTCCAAGCATTCAAGGGAGGAGTGGCTGACATGGATGGCTAATTATTTTTCCAAGAGGGAAACTTATGTTATGAAATATTTTCACCTGGATGGAGCATGACAGGCTGAATTTTGGCTCCTGTGGGGGACAATCAGCAGAGATTTTCAAGTAGTTATTGAAGACCTCCAATTGAAGTAGAAGGCTGTGTGTGTGTGTGTGTGTGTGTGTGTGTGTGTGCATGCACATGTGTGTATGTACATATGTGTGCATGTGGCATTCCTATGCCCATGAAATAAATATTTCTTTTAGACCCAAAACTGACTTCATGGAATGATAATGAGACTCCACCAAAGTTAGTTTAAAACCAACCCAAAGTGAGTTTTGTTTTCAAGATCTAAAATTCCTAGACACTCTTGCTGTGAGGAAGTTTTTGCAAAACTTTACGTATCCCGTTCCTCCTTGTGATCCTTCCTGGCATTTGATAGCGATAAACTTCCTGTTCCCTGACCCTCCCCCCATTTTCTGTCATCTGGACTTATTAATGTACCTTACATGTAAACTCTTGCATCCTTCCATTGTTCCCCCATGGGCTCCCTTTTACTTTTTATCTCTTTCTTTTCTGTTGCTTCTGCTTGGTAAGGAAAAACTCAAGTCTAAAATTCTTGCAAGTCTTTTTGTCTTTCCTGGATAATATCAGTCTCCTGTCCATCCTGATGGCAGAGTTCCCAACAATGGAGGCAAAGTTACAGCGCTTACTTTCATTCCTTCTGGGTTTTTAGCAGGGAAATTATTCTCAGGACCAGACGGCTTCCAGCAGATCTCTTGCTATTTGAGAACAAGAGGTCTGCCTGCTCTGAAGCTTGAAGTTGTTGCCACTCTAACGGTCTCTTCCTTCCTTCCCCGGCACAGCAGCCTAGGCTTTGGCTTGGAGTGCCTTCCTTGATGTGTCAGAATGGTGGAGATGACTTTGGCACGAATGTGCTGGTTGAGTGTCTGAGACCAGGAAGAAGTGTGGACCTCTTCTCCTTGGGAGCCTCACGTCCCTTCGCTTGTTCCCATGGGCCAGTGTGGCAGTTACCTTTGGTCAGCTTTTTCTCTTGTGGTTGATCCTGAGCTCCTGCCCTGATTCTCAGCCTTGCTTTATGTTTATCCTTTAGTGCAGGGTTCCCAAAATAGTGGCTGACTCTTTAGCTCTTGTAGCTTCCACTTCAGGCCTCTTTGCCCAGAACCTGAATGGGACCTCAGAATCTTTCTCTTAAACATCCTGAAAGTAGCCACCAACTGATGTGAACTGAAACCTATTTATGTGCTTCTCTGCACATAAATGGAAACACTTATTTTCATTTTCCACTGAGTTCGCTTACCTTTCCCTCCCCTATTAATTGTATCCTAATTTCTACACCCTGTTCTTTATCTAGAATTGGTGGTAGTGGTCATGATGATGTATATCAAACTCTTACAGTGTTTCAATATGCAGGATGCTCTTCATGGATTTTCTTGTTTAATCTTTATAATAACGATAGGGAACATTGATCCTTATATACAGATGGGAAAGTGGGGGCCTGAGAGGCTAAGTGACTTTTCTAAGATCCCAGGATCAGCCAGGATCTGACCAGATCCTACAACACACTCCCTTTTCTCCCTTCATTGGTGCCAGCTTTCAATACGAGAGCACCTCATTACATTTTCCATAGTCACTGAATTTTATTCTTTGTTATTGTAGCTTACCTAAATACCAACTGTATTGGAAAAATTAAAATTACGATATCCTTAATAAAATAATATTGAAGGGGGTGTAGATGTCTGCACTGGGAATATTCTTTGTGTGTGAAACAAAAATCTAACTCGTTATAGTCAATGAAGTCAATGGTTCAGTTAATAATGCCCCTAATGGCATAATTCTGCTCAGTGTGGGTGATGGATACCTTTAAAATCAGAGACTAGATTTAATGACAGGACATATTGAAATCAGCACTGTGATAAAAAAACAGCCAGGATGGGAACTGCGTGGGAGAGGGAAGCCCCCAGAAACTGCTTGGTGTTATTGGTTTGATGTCCTATATCTCTGCCTCCAGCCCTTCCTGTATGCCCCCCATTCATTCCCACAGCACCCCAAATCTCCCTTTACAGCACCTGCTTGTGTTTCCCGGACAGTTTTCTGTGCTCGGAGATTTGCTTTAGATCACTGCAGCTTACCCTGTCTGCTGGTGCATGGAGAAGCTCTACCCTTTGTGCTTGTTCCAAACAGGAGGAAAAAAAAAAAAACAACTCATATTTTTAGAGCCTCCTTTGAAAGTGTCTTAAGACACCTCTGAGTGTGCCGCCCTTCAAAGAAATGACCTTCCACTTGAGGGATTCTCTGCCTTTGCGCCTCTCGCTACTCTCCTGCTAGGAACAAGTCCCCGGAGACTCACTGTGGCCTAGGACCAAGATGTAGGCCAAGTGGAAACACACACCAAAGTGATTTAATAGAAAAGGTAATTCCTATTCAAACGGGATGGTCCCTTATTCATTTCCTCGGATTATCATCAAATTTATGTCACCAGCCAAGGAGCTTTATTGAGTTTTGCAGAGAGATTCCTTTTGCTCTCATTGTCGTTAGTTGGCACGCTGACATTTTCATATGTGTCTCAGCTAATGCCTCAAAATTACTCCATCTACAAATGTAACAATTGAACAGATAATTTTAATAAGATTCAGCTTGACTTCAGACCGCACTCCTTCCTTTCTTTATAGAATGCAAATTGTAACCTGTTTTTAAAGCCGTGCAATGCAGTGAACTTTAATGGGATTTGACAACATCATATTAAGCACAACAACTACGCATAATGTACCGAAAAATTGGACGTGAAATTGGAAACATAGCTGAGAACAAAGTAAATTTACATGGTTTGGTAGTTTGAATGTCTGATATCATATTCTCTCATGCAAGCCCCATAAAAAAGCAAAGGATTTAACAATGGATATCAGCAGAAAGTGCTTTTAAAGTTAAAACTGATGGATGGCTTGTCAAAAAAAATAATTGCATTGGTTGGAAAGTCGGGATGCGTGCTGAGGGGGAGAGAGCAGGATATACAGAGAGGATGATGGGAAGTGACAGTGGTCTGTCAGGAAGGACTGGCTGCCCAGAGGAGTGTGAAGCCAGAACTATAAGGTGGCAGAGTAGAACAGGCTGTCAGAGCGGGAAAGTGGCTTTAATACCCTGAAAAGCAAAGGAATCCGCCTGTCAGCTTTGCTCAGCCGTGCTGAAAGAGGAAGAGAACATGGCATAAAGTTAGAGACATTAAACAAGGGGGTGGGGGCCCGGGGAGCTTCAGCGAGCTCAGGCAGCCAGTGGAAAGGGGGTGGGGCATGCATCTTCTGTACGTCCCTGGATATTTTTGTTTCTCTTAGATTTTTTCCCCCCTCTTCTCAAGAACCAGTGAATTTAATTTGTGGGGCCAGGGGCTTCTCTCTGCTTCTTAAGGAAAGAGTGCTTGCAAAGAGGCACCGGCTCGACCCCATTTCTGTCTGCTACTCCAGGCTCATGGTGGCTTTTTTCACAGGCACACCTAGGGAAGCCTTGGCGTATTTCTGGCTTTTCAGATCTCCAGCTTCATCTGCTGACCTTTTCTCTCCCCAGCGGGCCATGCGGTCAGTCCTCCTGGAGAGGATGCTGATATCAAGTCACTTGGGGACAAGCTTATCTTCCCTCAAAATGCTTTGAGGACTTAACACTTCAGCCATGCAACAAGACTCTGATTAAAATGCAATCATCTGATGATTTTTCCATAAATATTTTTTTGCTCTGTCAGCATTAGCTTTTGAATAATTTATTATTCTTTCTTAATATACTCCTGGCAGTGAGGTTAATTTGGTCATCTTGCAGGGGCCTGGCTGGTAATGAACATTTTTATATCAGGACTCAGAGTTCTTCTCCCGTAGCTCATAGCGTGTCTTTACGATTTAATTGTCCCAGTTGCTTCAGAGTTTTAGAGTTGAGGAGAGGGTGGGATATGATGATTTATCAGATCAATAGTTTGCATATCTGACTTTAAAAAACATGATCTGAAAAAAATATGACCTAAGAATCATGCAGAGTCTTAAACTACGACATATGCCCTTCACATCATTATAGATTTGATTTAGTAGTTTGGGGGAAGAATTGCTTTTCAAAGAAATGATTTTGTCAGTTATGAAGGAAGAGATGGTGGAATAATAGTGATGGCAGAAGCAATCAGTTCTGTAAGCATTTATTCTGTGGTAGGCAGTATTGTAAATGTTTCTGGATCTCTTAACTCACATCATTCACATAGCAAATTCTGTATTAGTGAGCTTTCCCATTGCTAGGACAGAGTACCCAACACCCACAACTTAAAGGAGGAGAGGTTTAACGCAGCTTACGGTTTGGGGGTTCAGTCCACGGTCAGCTGGCTCCAAGTCAGAAACAGCATGGTGGAAGGACATGGCTGAAGAAAGCTGCTCACCTCATGGCAGCCAGGAAGCAGAGAGAGAAAGGAAGAGGAATCAGGGACAAGAATGCCCTTGTAGGTCATGCCAGAGACTACCTGTTTAGATTGGGCCCTACCTCCTAGCAATTCAGCTTGGAACTTGTCAGTGGATTAATCTGTCGATGACTATAGCACCCCCTTGATGCACTCACTTTCAAAAACATGAGAAGCTTCTGGATCCTGAATACATGGAACTTTGAGGGAACATTCTAGATCTAAGCCAGAATACCCTCTAAGGCAGTTTCTATTAATATTTCCACTATGCAGATAAAGAAACAGACCGAGAGAAGTTAAGTAACCTGTACAAAGTCACACAGCTAGGAAGTGGTGGAATGAGTCCTTAAACTCAGAGATTTTTCAACAGAGTTCCAGCTTCTCATCAGTGTGCTAGGCCTATGTTTGTATATAGGACATACTTAAATGCCAGATTGAGCCCTCTGTTATCTCTGTTATTCTTTTGTGCCTATGACACTAAAAGAAGGATTTTAATTGAATTGGGGATCACCAGTAGCAAGTGAAGCTGTCTAGGAAGAAGTGGCTTCTTCTCTGTGCTGTTCTTGGAGTTGAGAGATGGGCAGGAGAGAGAAAAGAGGGAGGTTGGTAGCCAGAGCTTTTCTGGTCACAGAAGTGTGCCAGCATTCCAACTGGAATCTCTCATTTAGTGCTTGGAAGAAAAACCTACTTCAGTGAGGTGGTTCCATTGTAGGTTGCTGTAAACCCAGATCCGGAAGACAGAGACCTCTGCGTCTGGTCTCCCAGGGCCTGGCTGGTGACGTGAGGTGATGGCATGGCCTTCTTTTTATTAGTACTTTGTACAAGATGGTATAAAACGGCTCACTACAGGAATGAGTTAGTGGAGTCTCCCCGGGGTACCGGTGAGTATGAGTGACAATGTGGAGTTGCACCTACATCCTCCAGTTCTGTTCCCTCTGGCTTCTTGATATCAGTGGGGTGCCACCTGCTCCGCTGCCATGATCCTGGCTTCCTGGACCTGTGACTTCATTGTAAACAGCAGAGCTTTCTACCCAGCAGGCTGTTTCTGGTCACAGCAAGAGGCTCACATTTTTCTCTTGGGAATCAGTGGCCTTTTCCCATCCTAGGTGGCAGCCAGAGGAACTCCTTTTGGACTTCTGCAGGGCAAGATGCACCAGCACTGGCTGCACTGTCTTTCTGCACTCTGTGAGGTCTGGCCTAGTTTGGGGTGTCTTTAGGGATTCCCATCCCCGTTTCTCTGGCTCTGGCTGAAGCAAATCTAAAGTCAGGACAGCCACACAGCTAGTCTCAAAGTGCAACTTCTGGGACCTAATTGTGATTTCAACTCCTGGATCTAAGGATTTCAGGGTTGTGTGGATAGAGCTTACTTCACCTGCCTTTCCAGTATCCCAGCTCAGAGTCTCCAGTGAGGGAACTCCCTGTTTCCAGGGGCCGCACCAGCCCACTTATTGGAGACTGGTAGGAAGTTTGCTCAGGATAAGCAATGGCTGTTTCCCTGGAACTTCCACCCACTGGTCCTTGTTCTAACTCCTAGGGCTGCGCAGATCCCCAGCGTAAAATCTATAGGTCACTTCATCCATTGTGAAACCATATAAGCCTCCAGCTTGTGTGTGTGTTCACTACTGTTGTCCTCAGCTTCCAATGGCATTCCACGGAGCTAGTGAGACCTTCCATCAAAATTCCTTGCCTCTCTTCTTCCCTTCTCTCTTCTGGCCACTGTTCCAGAATAACTCTGCCGTTTTTACAACATATCTAGTCTGGCACCAGATCCTAGTTCCTTTCACTCATTTGGAATAGCCTTGATCCCAAGAAGGACTTTCTGACTTGAGGCAAGGCAATAAGACACATTTTCCATGCGACTTTGAGCTAGAGGTGATATTTCTTTATATTTTGCAGATGAGAAAAGTAGAGTTCAGAAAGGCCAATCCACTTATCCAAAAACACATGGCTAGTAAGCAGTGGAGTAGATTTGGATTCAGGTCTGTCAACCCAAAGGCTCAGCTAACCACAAAGCTGTCCTGCTTATAAGCGCAGCCTGTGGAACCCAGCTGGCCTGGGTGCAAATCCTGGATCCAGCACATGCTAATGAATGACGTTGGCCAAGTGACCTAATCTCTCTATGCCTCAGTGTCCTTGTCTGTGGAATGGCCCCTCACAGGGCTACTGTAAAGATTAAGTAAGATAATGCATAGCAAGCACTTAGCGTAGCACCTCTGCATGATAACTCAATAAGTGTTCGTTAATATCATCATCATTTTTTGGAACTACAGTAGAGAGTGCCAGAGTTCACACAGTTGGCTGCAGAAATGGACATGTAGCCTCCTAGCACTTGGAATGGGGGTGTCAGCACATTCATGGGGTGCAGGCTCTCAAATAACCCTGCTTTGCCTTGAGACTAGGTGGGGTCCAGGAAGGGTGGCAGTGGCTATCTTTTTTTTTTTTCTTCTTCTTCTTCTTCTTCTTTTTTTAGTTTTGTTTTTTTACACTTTGAGAAGATTGCTGCAGTTATCTGGAAATCTATTGCTCGGGCAAAAGCAGGATTGCGTGATACAATTTAAAAGGCCGGCAGCTGCATTTCATCCTTTTCACAAGAAAATAACCCCTTACTCCAGTGAAGCTAAAAATAAAAATGGCAGTACATTTGGCAACCACGCTTCTTCCTTTATTACCTCAGCAGTATCTGAATAAAATGTCTTATTAAGCAAGATATAAGGGCAATGAAAGGGAGAGTAAGTCAAATTAGTTGACATCTAAAGCTCGGTGCATCATATACAGCAAGGGTAGTTACTGTTTAGTAAAATGGATTTAATGCTTAATATAAATGCTGATATTTAGATGGCTGTATTTTGGCAACTCAGGGCAAAGAGAGGTGGCTTTTGAGCCAGTATATCTAGGTTTTAGGTCCTGTCCTGACACAAACCACTCGTGTGGCACTAGGTGATTCACTCTGTCGTGCTGAGCTCCGCTTCTTCTGTGTGCTCAGTGAAAGGGAGTTTTCTGTAGCAGGACCTGGGTTAATCCAGGGAAGGCATAAGCACAGGGCACTGGTGCTCACTTCACTCTGACAGGTGCAAAGCTGCTAGTATCTATTCTATGTATTGGAGTTACCACCAGATGTGGGTATTTCTTAGGAGCCGTGTAATTCTCACCTTTGAATGTGCTCAGACGCCAAGGGGAGCCAGTCTGGTAGCATTCTGGACCCCTCTTTAACTCTGTTACCAGCTATGAACTCTACCACCTCAGGGGCTGGGGAGAACAGTGCACTACAGAGTGGCACTGGGGAGGGAGGTGGCCAGGGAAGAAAAACGCGATGAGGCTTATTGGGAGCATGGCCGGTACAGAATGTGAATGTGTGCATGGGTGAGCTGTAGGTGTGTCCTAGGTGTAATTTATATGTGAGTCAGTGAGCAGTGGAGTAGATTTGGATTCAGGTCTGTCATGACTGGTCTCTTGACTTTTGCATAAGTCAGTGGAATCCATGTATAAACTGTCATCTCTGCATTTTCTGCACATGGAGAAGATAGGATTGCAATAGTCACACCTGGAGGCCTATGTGCTAGGGCCACTCCTTTGTCTCCTCTATGTCAGCAGCTGCCAGGGAGTGAGGAAACTGAGCCTTGGAGAAGTAAAGTAATCTCCCCAAAGTTACAGTTAATCATTTGCAGAATAGAGGGAATATTAGTAGATATTCGTCTTACATCTGCTTGGCTTATTACCTGATGATCAAAAGGCCCCTGATTATACAGCCTTCTGATTTCTGTGTGGAGGAGACACTCCTATGTGCCACAGACCACTGTAGCTTGGTCTGATAGGGTTTGGGTTGTGTTTGAGTTCTGATTTTACTACTCTAAGAATCCTGGGGCCGGGGATATAGCTCAGCAGCATAAGCACCTGCCTGGCAAGTGCAAGGTCCTGAGTTCAATTCCCGGTACCAAAAAAATAAAAATAAAATAAAAAATAAAAAAAAAAACGAATCCTGTAGTTGAGGGTTGCAATGACACAGGAAGGCTAGGGCTTATCCCAGGCATTTTTAAAATTTTTTTGGTCAAAAGTTACTCACTCTAGGTGTGAAGGGTTTGTTCAGGATTTCCTTCTTTGAAGCTTCCCTTCTGTTGTGACAGAGTTGGGGACATGTTTAAAAATAGGCTATTTAGCAACGAGTGCCTTGTACAGTCATTCTTAGGTACTACTGGAAAATGACTGGATACAATGTCCACACTGAAGTGTCGGAAGATCTTGTCATTTTTCATTCACATATGAGCTCACTGAAGACTCCTGGTCATTCTGCTTCCTCAGAATGATATGCTGAGAAGCTTTGATTCTCAAGAAAATCAGGAGAGCTTGAGAACAGACTTGTGCTCTACTTCTGGTAGTTCATGAAACCTGAATATATTAGTAATTGTTCTCCCACCTGCTTTGCCTGAGGAAGATCTTCCATAAACAACTCTTACCAGAACCATAACTGTCTGTGTTCAGAAATTTAAGTCTTGCCCACTAACGTAAGAATGAAATAAGGGCAGGTCATTTGGTAGGGAGTTTAGGCCCCTTATAGAGACAGCAGTTTCTGGAATTGTTAGTGTTTTCTTTGGAGATGAGGGGGAAGTAGAAGCTTTGCACATGCTGATGGCTGGTGCAGCCATCTGGAGCAATCGGAAAGTATGAGCCAATCACAACATATGTAGCAACTGATGACTAGCTAGTGCTCCTAGATTTACAATTCAGAGAAGTTCTGTAGTTAAGTAGACATTAGATGATGGTATTAATGATGTTGTCATTGCTGGTTTCAGTGATCATGATTGTTCAACTGAAGCTAACATGAGTCATGCTTTATTGATAGCGAAGACTCTTAAACGTCTATTCTCAGTAGGCGCTTTGGCAAGGGTTCTGAGGCAGGCTTCCTCTCCACTCCTAGCCTCCCCATTCCTCTCTGTTCTTTGAGAATGCAAGGTTCAAGCAGTTGATGTTGCTACATCTATAATGTGAATGTAAATTGTGAATTCTTAGAAAGGAAGTAATACTGGATAATAAAAAATAAATAATCCCCCAAACTGAGATTGGAGGTTATGTAATTCCAGTCATAAACCTAATAAGAATTGCATCTAGAATCTTCATTATGGATAGTCAGCTTTGGATTCTGCCAGTACTGGAGCACTGGCCACACTCAGAGTTATTAGAACATTCTCCCATTGACAAGTTATTGGACTCGGTAGGACTGGTACCATTTGATTGAGTTGAAGGATTTTGCCAACTGAATACCCAAGGCATTTCCTAAGAAGCAGAAAAAGAACAATGGTAGCATTTCATCTGGTTTCAGTCACTGCATCAATGTGCTGGAAAGACAAAACTCCCTTTTACTCCACATTCAAAACAAATGGAAAAACCTGACTGCCTCTCTGAGCTGGAACAAGCTGCATGTGCCCAGGATGGTGACATCTATGGGCTGTACGGGCAGGGTTAGCAGAGCCTGCTTCCAGTGTCAGAAGTCAGTCAACTCCTAGGCATTCTTGGGGAAGAAAATAGGCAGGGATGTCACTGCTGAATTTGAGCTTGCCTAAACACATAGGTAACTATGCATGTGTCTAAATTGTCATTTCTAATTAAGGAGTGTTTCATGTGAAAGACTTTCCATTCACAAGTTTTGTTTCTCTAGCTGTGGGCTCACGGAGACTCAGATTTCCAGGAGATGAGCTGGGTAGCATCTATAATGATGAAAGGATAGATTTTCTGATCTCCCGGTGGGAGATGGAATTACCAAAATACTTTTGGGAACCATGGTTGCACAAGGCAAAGATCTGAAGGAGAGGAAACCTGCCAAATAAGAATCCACAGTAATTCTTTCCTCTGAGCTTCCTCTCAAGGAAGTCCACGCAAGAACACCTAGTGCATTGGTGAGACTCTACCAGAGCTTTGAGCTTGCTGAGATTTCTACCATCCACCCTCAGCAGTACTGATCTACCTTGTTCTGCTACTAGGAAACCTTTGTCCTTGACATCCATACTGAGTGTCCAGCAATTCTTGATTTGGGAGCCTGCTTTCACGTGTTAGAATCAACTAGCACCATTTTTTAATCTTCTCGTGTGGTTTCTCCACCTCACTACATTGAGGCCTTGTGTAGCCACAAAACATTGGAAAGCCCAGTCCTACATAGACTGCCCAGTTCAACAACAGAGCACGGGCTCATGAAGTGGACTTTGCTATTACTGTAAGAATTGAGAAATTGCTAACTCTCTCTTAGCATCGGTTATCATTTGTACCATAAATGAATTTCTCTGAGTTCTGGTTTCCAAGCTTGACTATGTTAGCACATATATGATATCTTTTCTTTTTGCCCTATGGCTGTATTTGCTTATGAGGATGGAAGACCAGTAAACACTGATGCTCTTTTGCCACGAATCTTATTTGTGATTTTTTATTTAAAGCTTTCTGGTCAATATAGCCTCACTGATCAAGTCACATGGCTGCAAATTACATGTCTTGGACCCTTCTTCTAGCTGGCTGTTACAGAAGGAATGGCTATGCAGATACTCATTAAAGAACTTGATTATTAAGATCTAGCCTGGGTAAATTATCTGCCTGCAAATCCAGACCTTAAAAAAGCATGTTGCTTATTACAAATGGTAGTCCTTGCTTTATCCTGATCATTCTAAAGGCAATATATTTTTGTGATTTTTTCCCATTAAACAGCTAAGTGAAAGTTGTATTCATGGAGTCTAGAATGGATTATAATATTGAAGGCTGTTAAGAATAATGCCAACCTACTTGGAATAATCTACAGAAAATAGTGTATGTGAAAGGTGTTTTATAAAGTTGCAGGATCAAAGCTTACTCAGGAATTAGTATTAATTCTGCAGAGCTATCCAGGCATAGCTTCCTTTTGAAAATGATTCAAGGTGCCCACAGACACTCTAGTTCTAGCCTTTTCTGAAATAATCACAGGTACTTTCAACACATGGCCTGCCAGATGCTATCATTTCTGACAGTGGGTCTGAATTTAAGGAAGTTGTGGACAGGAACCTTATCTGAGCTGTCACCATCCTGCCTCATCACCTTCAAGCAAATGATCAGGCTGAAAGGCTACTCCAGCTACAGAGATGTCCTGGGAGGCTGCTGGAGGAGATTGGCCAGTGAGATTCGCTGGACTCTTCATCCCTCAACCTGTCACTCCAGGTTCAACCATGGAAATTGTCTCTGATGCATTACTAATGGGGAAATAACTCAGGACTGCTTTGAATACCTATACCCATGCTTGGGCAAGGACTTTGACAACAAGATCATATTCTGGACATAGTTCTGCCTGCTTGTTGTCTTTGAATGAAGAAGAAATAAGACTTAGTGTTTGTTAAGAGCAATGGATCCAGCGCAAGGTGGTTTCCTAACACAATAATTGAGGTCACAGCAGGGCCAGAGAGCAATGCATGTATGCCCCCTGTAAGTTGTTCCAAGGCCACTACGGAGATGAAGCAGTAATTCTTCACTGGACATGCATCTGCTACACTGTGTACATAGTTCTCTGGACCCATCATACCACCTAGAAATAGTTTCATAAAATATGTGCAGGTTGGATGCGGTGGGTGCAAGGGTATTAGGTAAGATGTAGAGAATGTCAGTGTGCACCCTTTTGGTGTCATTAAATTATTGGCTGGATTATATTTTTACCTGTAGTTGCATCCTGCTCAGTGGGCTTTGTTTTGAAAAGCTTCTGCCTTTGTAAGGGTTGCAGTATAAACACAGGTAATAACACCCACCTCTGGTTCTTTTTGTGATTTTTTTTATACGGGTCTTTTGATTTCTGGAACTTTTCCTTGGTGAAAGGGAGGAGGGACACAAATGCAGTGACTTAGAATTATCAACATTCCTTGTCTCATTTTGCCTTTATGGGAGAGAGGAGTGAACAGGATGGGGCTGGAAGCCAGCAGGGCCCTGGCCACCTTGGGACCCATTCTTTCCCTGAACCCTGTGTTAAAACATTTATAGGGAAGGAGAGAGCCAGCCCTTTTGCTTAAATGTTTTCTTTACAACAGAAGATAGAACTTGCATCAGTGCTAGAGGGTGGGTGATAACAAGAACCTTGCAGAGGTGCTGTAGGCACAGAGAGTGAGCCTGCGGTGGGTGGGGGAGAGAAACCTGCTGAGTGCAAAGCAGGTGCTGCTGGGTGACAATTTGGGCACTTGAGTGAGTGCCTATGAGTGGTGTCTGTATCAGCTCTATGTTCATCTGGAAGTTTCCTGACAACACATCTTAGTTTGTTTCTACTTTAGCAGCTATCTGAAGGCAGTATGAATTCTTAGACACTGAGTTACTTCTTTTCTCTTTTGAAGCAGTTTTCCTCTTAAAGGGTCCTGTAGGACCATTGCAGACACTCTGCTTATAAATAAAGAGGTCTTATGAAACTTGATGGGACTTCGCTCTCATGGAGGACATCGTGGAGTTGTCCTTCCCAGGCACTTTTCATAGTCAGAAGATCTTCTGGCTTGCATGGGTGCCTGTGATTGGAGCTTCCAGGTCTTGGTTTCCTCTCGATTTCTTCCACTTGCTCACAGAACTTGCTCACAGCCAGCAGCTCCCACAGGCACAAAGCTCCTCATTCTTTTCCTCCCCCACCCTCTCCTGCTCCTTTTTCCACATTCCCCACTCCCATCTCTCATATTTCCTCAAAGCACTGAGGTTCCCAAGGAAGAGGAAGGCAGGGGTGAAAAATTTAAAACTGCCCAAGATGGATAGTGAAAACACCATGCATAAATAAATTACAGCAAAACCCCCCGAATGAACAATGATTGTGTGGTTGAAGACCTGGCTGAATAAGTGTGTCAGGTACTGATTGGAAGCGTGATAAATGCAATGACCTAACAAAGGATTGACTTCTTCTGCAGACAGGCCCCTTTTAATGGATGGAAAGGGAGGAAGCTTCATTTAGAAGGGAAAGGCTGTTTGCCGTGCAGATATGACAAAGGGGAAGTAGACAACCATTGATTTACGTTTGGGAATGACAGTTGAAAAATTCAGCAATAATCATGACAAATGAGAAGAGATGCAGTCAGAGGAAAAAATGCCAATACGTTAAGCCTGCAAAGAAATGCCAAGGTCACAGAGAAAGGTTCCCAAACTTCTGGTTTTGACAACCTTAATGGAAATAATAGGAAAGATGAGGGTTTGGGTTAAGAGGGAGGGCTTGGTACAGAGGGAAGACTGCAGGTGTCTATAATTAGTGGCTGGTTTGGAGAGGGAGTGACAGGAAGTCCCCCTTACTCCCTTGGGACAGCATCTGTCCACAGCAACTGAGGTGCTTCCACTACTGCCAGGCCTGCCCTCCTCCTCTCAGAGCCTTAGAAAAATCAAGCAGTTGTTTAAATGTTAGCAGCGATGGCTGGAAACAAAAATGTGGGCAAGATGTGCTCCTGAAGCTTCATGGGGATATCAGACCAGAGGTTTTGCTTTGATGTCCAGACTGTGGCATGTCTGCCACTTTATTTTATTTACATTTCATCTTAAAAGACTGATTCTAAGTAAGAAAGCAGTGAATTTTTAGTCTTCTGCTTGGTTAAATTTATAACATGGTTTCTCTCTGTCTGTCTGTCTCTGTCTTTTTAATCATCTTTGTTTGTGAAACATTTACTACATTGACTTCCCTGTTGCTGTGCTCTAGTAAGAGAGATACAATCTGGAAAGTTCTACCTGTGGGTATGGAAAGTGGATTTAAAAGTGTGTACACATGTGTAGGGAAGGAGGTGGTGTGGAGAGGTGTGGAAGAGAGCCCTGTGACCTGGGAATCATCAGAGCTAGGTTATTGTTTGCTACTAACTGTGTAAATGAGAAAATTTGCATTTGTGTAGAGTATAATGTACTGATCTTTAGAATGGCAAAAATTGTGGAGGGCTCTGAATTCTCTTTCTGGTAGATAATGCCCAGTTTCAATATTATATCTAGACATGGTCTGTAGATATGAATCTATTTGTGTATATATAGGCAAACATCAAAAAGTATATTCACATGTATCTCGTAGAGTCCCTGTCTTATTCCATTCAGGCTGCTATAACAAACTACCATAGACTGGTTGACTTATAAACAACAGAAATTGATTTCTCATAGTCCTGGAGGCTGAGAAATTTAAGATCAAGGCAGTGGCAGATTTGGTGTCTGGTGATGGCAGCATCTTTTTGGCCCAGAGACAGCATCATTTTGCTGTGTCCTCACATTGTAGAAGGGATGGATAAACTCCCTGGGGCCTCTTTTATAAGGATGTTAATTGCATTCATGAAGGCTCCACCCTCCTGACCAGTCACATCCCCAAAGGCCCCTCTTCCTAATATCATTGTAGGGGTAAGGCTATAAATATGAATTTAGGGGGACTATAAATATTCAGACCATAACATTCATCCAGACACAGTTCTGTGTTTTATTCAGCAATTACTACTGTTTTCAAATATTTTATTTTGATTAATTCTCATCCAAATATTGTTTATAGACTTAATTCAATTATAAGTAAGTATTTCACTTACATGTAATTAAATGGGTAAAAAGTATGATATGTAAGGGAAGAAAAAAGCCTTAACACACTTAATGGTGCTGTGGAACCAGTTCCCAGTTTGGGGAATGACAAGATGCTGTCCATGGGAATTCATCAGCTTCAGACAACATTTAAACCATGATTACATTTTTGCTGACTTTGTTGAAGAGAGATAAATACTTTTTCAAAAAAAACCCCTTACTTTATTTATGTGAAATAAGATGCCAGGAAAAGCTTTGGCAAATGTATCTTAGTTTGTGAATATTCCACTCTAAATGAAGAATGATTTTATTTTAAGCCAAGCAACTCCTTTTGGATAAACCTCAAAGGAAAGTGAGCTCATTAAAAAGAATGATCCTTTTTGGAGCTGTGTTGTATCATGATTCCTCTTCCCATTCTAGTACGTTTGGGAGCCTGGCTTGGACAGGGTTAACCCCAAGCTCCCTGTCACACCAACCATGGGGCCATTTTCATTTGAATTATCTGGGAATACGAAAGTTCAAAGTGAAGCAGGCACTGTGTTTAAAACAATGTCCCCCAGACCTCAAGCACTGAAACATGGAGTTTCCAACTTTCATCAATGAGGTACCCTTTTAACGGTAGAAATGAGGGTGGGGGGAGGACCAGGTTATAAATGAGTTGGATCTGGTATTTGAGATAATCTTGGGTCTATAATGTTTCTTATGACTTCACTTCCACTTGGGGCTGTGGAGTGGGGATACAAGGAAAGTAGCCTCTTTAGATTAAACATTTTCTAATCAGCTTTATCACTCATATTTGAATTTATCTTATTTGAGGAAAATGCCAATATATTAGCAGGCATGTATGATACACAAGGTGACCCTACCAACTTAATGACATAATACATTATCCTTAATGAAGTCAATATCTTGTCTTTTAGCTGTCTGTCTATTGGGGCGATTAATTGCAGTGTCATTAAAGTTAGCTCTCTTTTCATTTGAGCTTGACAAGTCGCATAAAACTAATGTTCTTAGTTATCAGCTACTGGAATAGGATGGAGGATGGAGGAAATTGTAGGGCAAATGAGGGGGTACTGCTACAGCTAACTTGAAGGACTTTTTCCAATGACTGTCTCTGTAGGCTTCTCCTTACTCAGGCTCTCTTATTAGTTGAAATGCTGGGTAAAGGTAGATCGCTTTGATTTAGCTAAAGTTCAGCAGAGGGTTTGATAGGAAGATAAGAAGATGCTGCTGGAAATGACACTCAGTTTGGGAGATGTTGAACCAGTTATCAGCGGGGGCTTGATTATTATAAGGGTCTGTACACTCACCTCATTTGCCGTGTTACCTCCAGAACCGAGGTATGCGAGTGGCTAGCCTGCAAAAGGATGTGATAAAGTCCAGTTAAAACCATATTTTCATTTAGCTTTGAAGCTTCCTAATTTAATGGGCTCTCTGGCAGGAGAGAGCATTGGAGGTGGGGGGAAGGGATGTGTGTGTCCAAGCCAAGCTTTGCAAATGGTTCTAATAAACACCAGCTAATCGTGGGCAATGAGGGAGCCATAGCGCCTAGCCCAGCACTAATTGTGAAGCCAAAGCATCACTCCCTGCCTTCCCCCTACCTTGGAAACTACGAGACAGGATGGCTGTAATTTACAGTGTGTTATCTTTGTCTATAGCGGCAAGATGATATGAAGTAAATCAAGGTACGAGTAATGAAAGACTGAGAATTTATTCCTTGGAGCACACTTTAAAGTGTAGTATCTGTTATAGTGGCACTGCCTGAAGACCCTGAAATGAGACTGGATGAAGGGCAATAAAGCAGCATAGAGGCTCATGTTAATGTTGTTTGTCTGAGGTTAGTAATTGGGTTCCACTGATGAGTTGTGTGAAGACAAAGTGAGAATCCCAGCTAGTATTGTAAATCTTACATTGTTGGAACAAGAAGCAATCCTAACAAATATTGATCCTCTTCGTGCCCAGAGGCAAGGAGGGGAGCTGCGAACTGCAGAGCACTGGCTTGTTTCAATAGCACCAATTACCTTAGTGAAACCGGCGCTCTGCATGAAATCCCAGGGTGGCCGCAAATGGTGAATTAGCCATGATTAGGCTTTTTAGACGAATCCCCCAAAATCACACCGGCTTAGCATTCTGTCTCAATTATCTTTGTGGTCCTGAAAATGTATTTTGTATGAAGCGATGCCTTCTAGTTAGAGGCTCTGGACGGGTGTGGACGCCGGATATAAGCTCATGTCCAGCTACTACCTTAAACATAGAGGGGCCAAAGTAACTGTGCTGGGAAAGGGCCGAGTGGACTTTGCTGAATAGCGCCCAGTTTTGGGGCTCACACCTCACATGCCGTGGCCTTTTTGTTGGGCTTTTTTTGGTTGGTCCCTGTGTATGGTAAATGTATGTCCTGAAATCCTTGAAGAGATGATCTCAAGAGAAGGAAAGGCATCTCTAGTGCTGAGACTGTTGGAGTTGACTTTCTGTTCTTCCTCTTCAGTGTTAAAGTCTTCTAAAGATGTACATGGTACATGAATGTGAGGACTCTTCTTTGAATTCTCATTGGGCTGCATGAGAAGCGAGTGCTGATAAGTGCCAGAGGGAGGGCACCTTCGACTTTGTTTCTCCCCAGGAGGTAACCATGTGTTCTCAGCCTCTCTTGGCAACTTCTGTCTCCCCCGTTGCCTGGGCTGTGAGTTTGGGTTGGTCTTGGCATTGGGCTTTCACCCTCCATGCTGCCCCACCCAGGGGACTGTGCTGGGAGAATGGCCATCACTAGGGACCTCAGAACATTTGGTCTCAGACATGACATCGTGACATATTTGTTCCCACATATGTGCTTGAGCAAAAGAAAGATAAAGTCAAGGGCCCCAAAACCTGGCAGGGAGAGAGCAAGGCTTTGAACAAAAAGAACCAAAGACCTTCTAGAACGAAAACTGGGGATAGGGTACCTTTCCAGTCCCCAAGACCCAGTAACTCATTAGGTAATTAATTCTGTCAGTGTTTACTGAGTGTCTTACACAGTGCCAAGCAGATGAATTAAATGGGGTTTGTGCTCTAGTGGCAGGTGGTGATGGTGATGGTGATGGTGATGGTGATGGTGATGGTGGTAGAACAGGAAAAAAATATGGACACTTGCTGATGTGAACTGTAAAAAGCACGAAAGGCTTGGGGTGGGTGTGGTTTCTTTAATGAGACGATCCAAAAAGCCCTTTGTCTCCATATTACACACTGGGCACCTGAAGAGAAATATTTCTCCTCCACACCTTCAAGCAGTCTTACTTTTGATATCACACTGTTCTGAGGGCATTGGAAATGTCTCGGCCCCCACGAGTTAAGTCCCTGTACATTTGCCAAGGTCTGGCTTCACTGACTCCTTTGTGAAATGATTCTGGTTCTCCACCAATGAGATAGAAGCAGTTGTGCTCTGAGTTCCCACGTGGCATCCTGTCTCTGGTGCATCTTGGCACTGCGCACTTGCTGCGTGTACTACAGAAGCTGTGTGTTCATCACATCTCCACTCCTAGCCTGCAGGATCCTTAGGCAGAAGAGCCATGTACCAGTAACATCTTGTCCCTTGTATCCCTCAGCAGGGTCTCGTACATCATAGACATTCCATAACTATTCCATGAAATAATTGCAGAGAAAAGCCAGGAAAGGGGGCTGGGGATTTAGCTCAGTGGCACAGCGCCTGCCTGGCAAATGCAAGGTCGTGAGTTCAATTCCCGGT
>NW_004955437.1:16206936-16232070 GCF_000276665.1 Chinchilla lanigera | reverse complement strand
AAAAAAAAAAAAAAAAAAAAAAAAAGAAAAGAAAAGCCAGGAAAACTCATAGAATATGTGTGGTGGGTGAAGACTTTTGAAATTGTCTGGAGTTTGGTCTGATATGTATAGAAATGCCTCAGTGAAATAGAAGTGCCTTACCATTGTGGAGGAACTGAATTTCACTGAGCCAGTATGTTATATCTGAATTGATTGGTGATGTCTGCCTGCCTCTCCAGGCAACAAATGCATTTTGGAGGGATTGTTAACTTGAAGATTGTAGTAAAATCTTTACCACTGTGAACAACTAGTCTTGGTGTCTGCTAAGGAGGAACAAAGGCAAACGTGGAATTCTCTTGGTGAGAATGGTTTGCCAGTGTTTGAAAAATCATTGCTCTGGAAATATCAATAAGCATAGCAAATGCAGACTAACTGCTTTATGATTCCGATGGAGATCTTGGCCCCCCGTCATAAGGGCACTGCCACTTTCGGCCAGCATGCATGCTTGTGACCCAGCGCCTGCTCTCTGGGACAAGAAGAGGGGAGAAAGTGAGTCCATTGCCCGTTGGCCTCCTGAGATACCTCTGAGGATTAAATAACTAATGACTATAAAGTGCTCTGTGAAAAGAGAGTGCTCTATAAAGTGTTATTGTTGGGGCTGTTAAAAATGGAAAACGACTTTTAATTTAGAAAGAGAACACTCAGCGTAAAGAGGGGTAGCTGTAAAGCTTTTATCACCACTTTGCTTTCTGAGGCTTCTTAGCCATTGGTGTTGGCACTGTGGTCCGCTTGCCCAGGGGCTCTTTTACCTGTTCAAGGGCCTTAGATGCCAGTGTCCCATTGTCCCACTGACATTGTACCATCCTGGTGCCCTTGCTGTATCTCTTGTGCAGAACTGTGCATTGATCGGCATTGGTTTGCCTGTTGATTAGAATTTAGGATCAGGGGTCTTTTCTTGAGAACCAGCCACCTGGGCTGGAGAGTATGCTGTCATTTGCTAGCTTCGGGAAATCCCCAGAGCAGATACACACAGACACAGACACACACACACACACACACACACACACACACACACACCCTACATATCACTTCTAAAGACTGAGGACTACAGACACACCATATGTACAACATTCAGCCCATCCTCCTATTTCTTAATGACCAGAACACATCTCTTCCTGATTGTTCAATATGTTCAACTTTTACTCCAAATTCAGAATTTTACCAACTATCCCTAGGCTTCTTATTCAAATTCTATTTTCTTTATGTCATACTGATGTGGTTGAGAGGTTTAAAATATACGGTTGTACCTCTGCAGTCTGTATTATTATTTTATGATTTATGCATTTGGAATGTGTTTTTAATCACAGTATGTGGGGTTTACTTGGGCAGGTCCTTATTTCTAACATTCAGGGATGCCAATCTGATCTCCTTTCTGATCTTGTTGTTCTTTGGCTCCTCTGACTCCAAATATTTTGGCATCTAACCCTCCCCAGCAACATGCAGCCCCTTCAAGAAAGGAGCCCATAAACTCAATATTTATCATACAGATGTGTGGCGATGTGTTTGCATTTTTATAACCATACTAAGTGGTGAGTGTTCATTTGTGCCACCTCGCCCCAGATGCCTGTCCTGAGACCAGGCTGTTTATCATGCTCTCATCTCTTTTCCAAAGCCTGAGCAAGGAGCTTGGGACCACTATAAACATGTTCTCTTTCACTGAAGAGAAAATTATTATCATATATTTTTGTAATAACCAATAACATTTCAAATTACTCACATTTATGGCTTGTCATCTAACTTATGCTTAACCTCTACTCCTCATGAAGCTGGTGATGACAGACTCGTTCATTAACTATTTGTGGGAAGTTAAGGAGAGGTGAAAATCCATGTGACCAATAATTAGGCAGAGAAGCAATTCATTTCTGAAGATGAAGTCATAAACACCATGTTTGCTTTATGCTTTCTCGGTAATAAGCGAAGTAAGCCTAGTTGGTTTAGCAGTGATGCACTGGATGATCTGGCCTTGATAGACTTCTTGCCAATGATGTGCTGAGTGCTGAAGGATGCTGGCTGTGCAGCCTGGGTCTTTAGGTTTCTCGTCTTTGTTCCTGAAGCTGACCATTTGAGAACATCAGTTACAGCACAGTTCATGGCTGGCCACTGAAGGATCACAGGACATTCCTTCCTATGCAATGTGTGTTCTGACTGTGGTTTTCAGGACCTTCTTGTTTGTGGTCCCATCATCCATAGGTCTGAGGTCAAGTGCAATAGGGACTACAGTGAAGCTATAAGTCATGTGCTTAGATTAGCTTGTGAATCAACTCACTCACTTGGAGGAGAAGCTCATAAGAGGGAATAGGTCACTTTGTGTCAAGGCCACCTTGGTCTGCAAGCAGCATAGGAACAACAGTTCAAAGAAGTATGGTTCCAGGATGCTTGTTCCTTAATTATGGGATACAGTTAAAGGACTCTAAATTGGGTAGCTTATCAAAAGCCATCACTAATATGTTCAGCAAAAAATGAATATGAGGCATGTTCTTTGAATTCATTTTCCTTTAACTACTTTGAGGATTATACCTTTCAAGCTCATTTTCATTACTAAACCATCCCACTAGGAATCTCCTAGATCCCTTTTGCCAGGAGCTTTGTAGATCCTATCTCATTTAATCATCCCAAGAACTCTGTGATGAAAGTGTTGTCTTCCCCATTTTACAGATGAAAATGAAACAAAACAAAACAAAAAAACAAAGACAAAAACAGAAGTTCAGAGAGCTACAGTGACTTTCCCTATGGCGTGCATCTGTAAGTCACATGACCAGATAGAGTTAGTTCTAAAACATATGCTCTTAACCGGTATTTTACTCTCCCTGTGTCATTAGTGAGAAATATATACCAAACAGAGCTATCATGGACCTCCTGCCTGGTATATAGTTAATAATGTCAATAGATACGCTGTGATATATTGAATACAATACTGGAGGCTTGATGGTTATTGGAAGATACTGATTTATGAGTTCAAATCAAAGATTTCCTAGATGATGAACTATTCAAAATTATTTGCAATGTATTGGTACTAATGGATAAGAGATCGGCCAAAGTTATTTAGCTTCGCAGAAGAATAGTGTTGAAAAGAACTCTAGATAGTTTTCTAGCTCAGGAACTGCTACATGCCAGATATACTCTGATACCCACATATACTTACATCGTAATCTCACACTGTAGTGTTAAAACTTTGCCTAAGTAGCAAAAATCTTTAAAAGAAATTGAAGACAATAAAGGAAGTATAAATAGTCAATACATGTATGAAAGAATGCTCAATATCATTCGCAATCAGGAAAATGCAAATCAAAACTACATTGAGAACTCATCTCACTCCAATTAAAATGGCTATTATCAGAAGAAAACATGTTGGCAAGCTTGTGGAGAAATAGGAACTCTTATACCCTGTTAATGGCAGTGTACATTAATACAGCTGCTATGGAAAACAGAATGGAATTCCCTCATGAAAACTAAAACTAGAACCGTCATATGACCAGTGTATAACTATACGACTCCCAGGTATATATCCAAAGGATATGAAGCAAGCATGCAAAGGAGCATTATTCACAAACATGAAGAGATGGAGGCAGCTTAGGTGCCCATTTATAGATGAATAGATGAAGAAAACATGGTATATGCAAGCATTGTATTTCCTCCCTACTATAAGCACCTGAAAGACTAAATAAAATCTGAAAAGTACAATAGATATTGTGAAAGGGAAAAGAAGCTGCTGAAATAGGAAGGGGCAACTGGGATGAAGGAAGGGAAAGGAAAAAGAAAGAAGGAAGAGGAAAAAACTATGTATATGTATACACAGGATAGCTAGGATAATTGTACTACTAATATCTGTTGGCTTTTTGAAAGGAACTGTTAATATGTAATTGTTTAATCAATCTTGCACGCGTATATCTAGTTACATGTGCAGCCATTTTGAAGATGATATTGTGTAGTATAACAACCATTGTTAATATCCTATCACCGTGTTTTGAAATTCTGTATCATTTTTATTGTTCTCTATGCTGTTTTGTTTATGTATTTGTTTTTGTAGTTTTGGGCTTTTTTTTTTTCTCTTTAAAATGAAAAACAAATTTATATGTATGTACAAAGATAGCTGGGATAGGTGTATTGCTGATGTCTGTGGTTTATTGAAAGGAACAGTGAATGCTTAAAATTTTCTTTTTTCTTGACCAATTTTGCACGCTTGAATCTGGTAATCAGAATGACTGATCTGAAAACAACAGTATTCAGTATAAAAACCATTGTTGAACTCCTACCATCTTGTATGGTGAAGCTCTGCATCATTTCTAATTTTTTTTATTACTTGTTACTGTCTTTGACTGTTTGATCCATCTTACATTCTTACATCTGGTGGACTGAGCAACTTCGTTGAAGATAACAGTATGTAATGTAGCAATCATTGTTTGTTTTGAGGTCACGTATTATTTTTGTCGTTTTTGTGTTGTTTTGATTTTGTCTTCATTGTTTTGTTAGTTTTTTTAAATTTTTAAGCTAAAAATAGAATATATATAAATATATATAAGTCAGTATTATGCGGCCATAAAGAAGAATGAAATCCTGTCATCTACAGGAACGTGAATGGGCTTAGAAGTGAACTAAGTGAAATAAGGGAAAAGAAACCGTTTTTGTAAGTGAAATAAGCTAGACACAGGAAAACAAGGGTCACACGTTTTCTGTTGTACGTGGAAACTAAGAACACAAACTAATGATGATCCAGATGAGATACTGTTAGAGTATGGGAACAGAGTCCAGGGGAAAGGAAAGAAGCAGGTACAGAGGAGGGTAGGAGAAGGGAAAAGTGTGATTGAAACTCAACATATCCTTGTATGAAAATGTCACACTGACACCCACTGATGTGTGTACTTAATATGTGTTAGTAGTAATATTAAAAAGAAATTTAACAAATCAGTCTTAACATATTCCTACATGCTTGCCATTTCCATAGATCTCCTTTATTAGGAGAACAGAAATTTTACCTGGCGTTGTTTTTTTTCTAGCCTGAACAATTGCATTGAACACTGTTTTTTTTTATTTTTAAAGTTTCTAGCAACAAATTCCCAATTTCTGTCTGTCTCAAGTTTTCTTTATATTGCCTTCATTTTTGAAGAATACTTTGATTGGATGTAGAATTCTGATTTGAGTGTTGTTTTAGTAGGTTATTCCTTTATTTCTGGCCTCCATCATTTTTCATGGGAAGTCAGTTGTCACTTTTTAACCATTGTTCCCCTGTATGTAATATATCTTACTTTTTCTTTTAAAATTTTCCCTTTGGTTTTCAGAAGTTCGATAGTACTGTTCATAGGTATAATTTGTGTTGAATTTGTGTTCTGTGGATTTATCTTAAGTTTCTTGTATCTATATTTTTTATTTTTACCAAATTTGTTGGGTTTTTGTCATTCATCTTTTATAAATACAAATATATTTATTTAATTATAAATAAATATATTTATTCATATATATACACACATACATATCCTCATTTTTTTTCTTTTATCCTATTGGAGTTCTAATTGCATGTATGCTAAACCATTTAAAATTGTCTTACAAGTCACTGTGTCTCTAATTGTTGTTTATAAAATCTTTTTTCCTCGCTTTTTGGTTAATCTTTATTTACATACAAAGTCACTGATCCTTTTTGCCCCTGCTGTATTTTTCTGTTAAAATCATATCTAGTACCTAATTTTATTTAAAATGTTGTTAGTTTCCAAATACTCGTGAGTTTTCACATTTTCATTTGGTTCTATTTTTACTTCAGAATCCAGTGAAATTTTCCTTGTTTATATCTGCTCATTTATTATAACTATCTTTTCTCTTTAGGCTTTGGTCATATTGATTCCAGGTAATTTAATGAATTGTGTATTAGTTTAAAAATCTGCACCATCTCAGAGTATTGTCTACTGATTAAAAAAACTATTGACAATGGGTCATACAGCCCCATTTCATAGTTTAACAATTTCTTGTTGTACCTTGGATATTGTGTATAGATGGACAGACTGCAGTTCCTGGTATTGCCTCCTGATTCCTTTTATTTTGTTTAAGGTATGTTGAGACTTTTGTTCTAGCGGGCGGCTGGCTCAAGTTATAAATTCTCTTTCCATTACGGGAAACATCACCTGAAATCTCTGTTCCTTTCTTTCAGAATTCCACTTATTACTTACCTTTTAGTGTTATACTCTTACTAACAAATGTGCAGTTCAGAGTCATCCAAGGATTTAGTCGTAGTGTTTTCTTTTAAAGACTTAGGTCCCCTTTCCTTTGTCATTTTCTCCTTTCTGAGATCTCTCTCTCACTTTCCACCTGCTGTGTTCATGAGGATATCCATTCTCAACCCTTCTGGGCAATAAGATGATGGATTTCTGCTTGTGTTTTAGTTACTTTGGCATGTGGGTTTTTCTGAAGGGTCACCTTTCACCAAATTTCTGTCTGCTTTGGGTTTCTTTCCAGTACCTTCCACTAGTAGTTTTTCTCCAAACTCCATCATTCTTATGCAAGGGGTGGTTTATCCACCATGAACCACTCTGTCATTACTGAAAGCATAACTACAGATCTTCTCATTTTTTCAGAAGTTATTTTTTTAAATTTTTGACACAGAACAGTATGACCCCAACTTAGACATCTTAAATTAGACCATTCCTTTGGCAGAAAACATGTAAATATAAACATTTAAAAATAAATATAATCCATAAGATCATGGAAAAAAGAACAACCTTATATTTAAGAGAAACCAGTAATTAGTACTTTTTTCTATGCAATATTTATTCTAGGTAGACATACTGATTTAAAATATCATGTGTAGGGTAAAAAATCACGTCTGTGGGTCAAATGTGAACCATGGGCCTGTACTTTGCAAAATCTGATGTAGTTTAGTTCACCATTTTAGAGATGGGGAAAGATGTTCAGACAGTGTGTGACTTCTCTAAGATCATCTGGTGTATCATTGCAAATTTGGAAGGACAGTGAAGGTTTCTGAGTCTCAGCTAAGTTCATCTTTTTTTAGGCCCAGTTAATGTCCCTTTGTCTATCTGCTGTGAGGTAACTGCTTACTCTAAACTGGATAGAGTTTAAATGGGAGCTAGCAGACAAAAACCCTAGTAGAGAGTAGGCAGGCAATCAAGCCAGCTGCAGGAGCAAAACCACAGCAGGCCATTACTAGGCTCTGCTTTCTTCTCTTTGACTTGGCCTGTGAAATGTTTTTGGCATAACAAGAACAGCTAGATAGCTGCGTGGTGGCGTGACTCAGTCCCTCCAATTCAGCACTCCTCAGATAACTCTTATATTTAAGGTTACCAACTCTCCCCATGCTCATGTGACTACTTGAAATTCTAATCCAAAGCATCGTCATGCTGAACTTTTCCCTGAACTCTTCCTGTCCCTAAATGTCATTGTCACTTTGTACAGTTAGACATGGAGCATGTAGTTGTACCTGGGGCTTTGGAATACTTCTCTCATAAATGGCAGATTTAGGATCAGACAAGGAATTGGTATATCCGCCGTAAATCCTGTGAAGGATAATGGCAAATTCATTTGGCTGCTGGCATTTGATTTGTGCGTGTGTTAAAGGTCTCAGAACCTCTTAGAGTAGTAGGATGAGAAAAATATGGTTCACACTGTCCATCCTAGTTCCTTGTTGAGTGCTGGATACTCAAAAAGCAGACAAATGGGAACATGAAAGGTTTGGGATTTCAGAGCTGGTCTTTTTCCATGCTATACCATTAATAGCTTTGTCTGTAAACCTCAGTTTCTCTTTCCTGGGCTCCTTTCATCTTTCATGGTAATTACAGCCTTACTCTTGTAACCTTTTCCCTTCATGCACTTTCCTGTTTCCTTCATAGTTTTTCCCTGGCTAGGGATACGCTCCTCTTACGAGGAGATCTGATGTCCTCTGAAGAGCCCTAGGGTGATAACATTTCAAAGTTGGAAGAAACTTCTTAAGACTTCTCGTTTAACACCTCCACATCATATAGGAGGCAATAGGCAGATGGGAGTAGGAAATAGGCAGAGGGTAACCAGCTGTGCCAGCTTCCTGCTGAGGGTAGGAAATAGGCAGAGGGTAACCAGCTGTGGCTGGTTACGGGCAAAGACACACCTAAGAATTCAGCTTTGCAGGTCCCTTCCCACCAGTCCGGTGCTTTTCCTTAACTCACTGGAGTCGTTTAACTTTTCATGAAGATAAAGCCAAACATTTCCTCTGGAGTAAGAACCCTCTTTACTCAAGGCTAAGTCATTTACCACACCTTCTCC
This sequence comes from Chinchilla lanigera, assembly GCF_000276665.1. Lineage (NCBI taxonomy): Eukaryota > Metazoa > Chordata > Mammalia > Rodentia > Chinchillidae > Chinchilla > Chinchilla lanigera. The sequence continues at coordinate 16,223,793 of NW_004955437.1, read as the reverse complement.
TGCCCTTCATCTTGGTGCTGTACTGTACAATACCAAGTTTTAATCATGCGAAATGTCAATATTTGACCCATTCTAACCTATATAAATGTCAATTTTATATGGTTCAACCTAATACTTAAGATTTGACAAACATTATGTGTTGGCTTCAAAAGCAAAGGCCACTAGGTCTTCTCCCTGGGAGATTATTGATTGGAGGGTTGGCTGGCTCAGGTGAGTGGAACATGGAACTGATGACCCCAGATCTCAGGTTGGAAGATGGTGGCAGATTCTAAGGTCACCCTTTCCCCATATCTATCCACAAGCCTCTATCCAGGCAACTGTCACAAGAGCAGTGCTTCAGATGGGGCCATGATTGTTCCAGATATCGGGGTTTGAGAACTTGGCAAGTACCAACTAGATGGCCAGTGTCCATCACAGACTACCGTGTTAATGTGGAAGGTGAAGTAGCCCCTAAATGCTGATGAACCTGACTTTGCATCTTGGATCCAGTCCTTTTCATCTGATTCTGACAGCTGAGGGTTTTTGCTTTCTTATCTTTGAAGCAGGGGAGTAAAATAACTTTCTTCATAATTTGTGAAAATTAAGCAGCCTGCCATGCGAAAGTACCTGGTCAGGGCTTGGCCCATAATAGGGACTCAAGCAGTAGCTCCTTTTAGAAACACATATACGTTTAGTCATTTCAGACTGCTAAGTGTCACCTTTGACCCTGCACAGCACTTTGTGGCAATTCGTAGATCTCTCTCCTTTACTGTCTCTTCTGGAGAGAGCTGGCTGTTTCAGTGTTTTCGACAGATAATTGGATTCTGTAGATAAAGTTTATTCTCCTAGGGAGATTGCATTTATATTGAGGGTACCGATATCTTTAGGAACCCTCACTATTTCTGCTTCCACTTTGGGTTCATGGAAAAGCCTTGAATGAAACAAATTGTTGAATAAAACCGACTTCTTTGCAGACCCTATGACCCGCTGTGTAATCCAGTAGAGAGTTCTCCAGTGGTATTTGCATAATGTTATAAGTTCCAGGCCCACATTTAATGGTTAGTGATTGTGAGGGTTAAAGGTGGTTTTTCTCAAATTGTAGATTGACTCTTAGAGTTTGACACCAGCGCTCTATGTCCTTTGGGGGGAAAAATGTTGCTTTCACCCATAGATTATCAGGGAATTCCGGCCCCGTTCCAATTGCCCTGTGTTAATGTAGCAGGTTAAGAACTGATATCCCCATTATGTAGCATATCATGAAATGAATGTTATTGTTAAGTGTAAGGACAGGGCGTATTAGTGGTATCTTTTATTACACAGTCTTCATTATAAAAGAACAGCTATTGGGAAAGCAGTCCCTGTTTGATAGGTAGCAGAACGTTGTTCTTGGTGTTGGTGCTGTTGGTGCTGATTAAGGCTGGGATCATGCACTGTTCCTGCCTGTTACGTCCATCAGGGAACAAGGCAGACCGAGGTGAAATAGATGAGCGTATGTTGGTAACAGATTAAAAAGCCCAGTGTAAAGTCCATTAATAATTCTCATATTTAGGATTTGCTTCCTACTGTACTTACCGAATCGGCAACATTTAATCTCTTCTCTGGGAGACCAGCTGAGAGAACCTTTTTCCCCTCCTGAGTGATAGGCCTGGATTTTCTGAGACAGAGCATTTGTCTGTCAGGGCCCATGGCTGCTGTGGTGATTTACTTGCCGTCAGATGATGTTGGTGTCCGGTTGGTGATATAGCCTTGCTGAATATGGGGAAATTTGTTACCTTTAGCTTTGACAGGAAGATAATTGCTGATGGTTAACAGAACAGAGCCAAATCCATTGGTTTTTCAGTAACACAAGCATGGGACCGGCTTTGAGAATCCAGCTTTTCCCCTCGCATAAACTTCAATTCCAGGCATTCTTTTTTTAAAAGGGAGAGAGAAAGAATGTGTGTGTGTGTGTGTGTGTGTGTGTGTGTGTGTGTGTGTTTACATCTTCATGGAAATGTACCAGAAACCAGATTATTCTCCTTTCTAAAAGAAAAAATTGCTTCAGCACAGCAGCATGAGGGCTGAGTGTCCACTCTACAAAAATACATCAGAGGAGAGTTGAGTACACCTGTGTGTGTGTGTGTGTGTGTGTGTGTGTGTTTAGGAGGGGTGTCGTGGAATACCAGCAATAACTGGCCACTCAGGAAGAGGTGACTCCTGAGCAGGACATCATTTTGTTAGTTGACTCTCCTGAGACTACATAAATCTGGGCTCGTATCATGAGGCCTATCAGTTTTTCCTCATACTATGCAATCAAGTCCCTGGCTCAACAATGTCTTGCAACATGTAAGCCCCGAGGACTGCTCTGTAAAAGTCTTGGAAGGTGGGGAAGAAGCTCAGAGAGTCCTCGGGGTCACCTGTGTGCTTCAGAGAGCTGTGAGCAGCCCCCAGGCCAGGGAGGATGGTGGGTTCACAGAGCATTCCTTATAAAGGAGTGTGCAGCCAGGGCATGGGGCATAATTTATAACTGGAGTAGCCTCTAGGAGGAGTATGGAAGAGTAGACTTTTCTTCTAGCCCTTCCCCCTCATCCTCTGGCCCTAATAATGCAGGCCCCTGAGAAACACCAACATCATGCTTTGAACCCTGATTTGGAGCTGGAGGACCTATCTTAGTGACCCCACAGGCCTTGAATATGCTGACATTTACCTGTAGGGAGCTTGCTTGAGGCACTCAGTGATGCTGCCTTTGCATTTGCAGGTGCTGGCAGGGAGAGGGCCAGTTCTCACCTCCTTTCTCTCTGCTTTTGAAGAATTCCCACCTTGCCTGGAGACCCCAAGAGGGGGGAGAGGTGTGGATGCTAGCAAGGCTGCCATGTGTCGATGTTACTACTTTTTCCTGGTGAGAGGAATGGTCTTTCTGAAGGCCCTTCAGTTTGTGAAGAGAGGGTCTCCACAGTCACTAGAGGCAGGGACTCTAGAGGGGAAACACCGGGATTGGGAATCAATGTCACCCTCACTGCTTAAGTCTGTGTGTGGTTGATTCCCTCCTGGCCAGGAGGGATTGATTGCCTTTCCTCATTCCTTACATTGTCCTCTGACTAAGCACTCCAAACTAATTGCCCACAGAAGTGCTGGCTTGCTTCTGCTTTCCCTGGAAGGAGCCACTGTACTGGCCAAGACCTTAGCCATCCCTTCCCTGACCGTTGCAGAGGCACTTCGCCTGGCTTGCACTTTAGCCTCCTATCCCTGCAGCACACCTTGTTCATGGATTCAGCACTTACTTTGTGAGAGCGCAGGGTCTGGCCATAGCGTTTAGACAGCAGTTTACTATGCTCTTCTTCCTTCCTTGCACCGATGCTCTGCGTGGACAGGCCTCTTCTCTCCTTCCCGACTGTACACCCTTTGAGGGCTAGCTTAGAGTTCTCTGTTTGTTCTGCCGAGATGTTCACTCCCATCAGTCCTGGCTGGCTACTTCTTTTATCATTCAAGGTCCAACATCAGTGCCATCTCCCGTGAAGAATGTTTCCTCTTTCCTTGGAGGGAAGTGCAGTCCTCTTTGGGGACTGCTTGTGCATTCTTATGCTGCTCCTTCTACTTTCATATCCTTGCTGCTTACCAGCTGGGCAGCACCACTAGGACCAGGAACACATTGTACCTTGCTCCGTCTTCCTTGTGCCTGGCACCACCTTTTTTTTTTCTTGGTACCGGGAATTGAACTCAGGACCATGTGCCACTGAGCTATATCCTGGCCCTGACACCATCTTTTGCACAATGGTTACTTAGTAACCATCCTTGAGTGAAGTGATAATATAAGACAGGACATGATTTGGAGCTAAATGGGTGATGGTGGGGAAACTGACAGTATCAAGGGAGTTTGGAATCAGAGAATACTGCCTGGAAGAGGTGGGTTTAAGGGCTGGAAGGGAGAAACTGCATGGGCAGTGACTGAGGATACAGGCCTGAAGAGGGAAGAGCATTCTGTTTCTCCCTCTTGGCTGCCACAGCCTCCAACAGTGGAGGGGTCAGAAGTCACAGCGGCTGGGACGACTCTGGTAAGGCATTCTCTGGAAGAAGAGCCGGTGCATGCTACTGAATCGTCTCTTTTCACTCCTCTGCTATGCGCGATCATTAAAAAAGAATCATCCTTCTTAAAATTTGCCTTTCCCTCATGGTCATCTGTTCCATTTCGACTCTCCAGACTCTTTCTGTGTTTGCTTGGCTCTCTGTGGGTAACCTCTCTCCCCGCATGATAAATACACATTTGAAAATATTGATTTGCTGCTCCCCCTTTGAAAAGCTTAAGAAGGCTGACCTCTGCTCGCCGTCATCTGACTGGAATTTTTCAGGCTCACCAATCGACCCCTGGAAAGGCTGACATGCTACCTGCGGCCCTTGAGGGCCTTTCTGCAGGAGCTAGGCTGCCGTGCTGGTGGCCACTTGGCAAATGCCTGAAAGGAGGGCCTGCTAATAAAATGCTGTGTTCCTATGGCTGAAATCTAATGACTTTTAAATAGCTCACAAGAGCGGGAGAATCTCCATCATGGCATCTAAGAGCATCACCCCAAGGGAAGTGCCATTTTCCGGACTTGTCTCAGAAGCCCTGGGGTTCCTTTGGCCCCAACTAGAGAACGGCATCTTGTGCCTTCAAACTTGTGCCCTGCCTGCCTCCTGCCCCCACCCCACCAATTGCTCTTCATTTTATTTTCTTTCTTTGGTTTTACCATGGTGTGACCTCGTGTTATATTTTTTCTGAATGACAATGAAAGTAATTGAAAATATTGATTGGCAGTACAGTTAAGTTGTCAACACAACCATTTAATTTGTCAGGAGGACTTGTTAAATTGTCAAAAATCATATAAAAAAACTCCTTCCGTCACTGATGATATACATTAGAGATGTTCATGAATCAAATGGGCCATTTTGAAGATAAGTGTTCAAGAAAAATCCTGAAATTGTTTTCTTCAGATCCGTTTATGTTCTGTCCCTTTCCTTCTCCCTGTATCTTTCTGTATTTCTCTGTCTCCCTGTGTCTTTTTCTCTGTCACTCTGTTTTTGTCCCTCTCTCTTTCTCTGTCTCATCATACATTATGAAGAATATTGGAGTGATTCTGAAAGGTAAGGTGAAAGAGGGATTTTTTTTAAAAAATAGAAGTCCCACTCAGGGTCTCATGACAGAAAAATAATTTGTAGCAACTTGATTCGTATAGTCTAAGGCAGATGCCCTCAGGTTATTAGGACAAAAGCTTTCAGGATTACCTGTGTGTGTAGTATTTAAAGTATGTATTTTGGGGTTTGTATTTTTTTCCCCTTCTCCTGAGGCAAGTTATTGAGAGGCTCTGGGTTGTTGGCTTTCCTTGCCCTGCCTGAGATGAGTGGGCAACTTCCAGCTTCCTGTTCCGATACTGGGGGCACTGTTGTCAACCTCCCTGCATAATTTAGTCTCTGAAGGTATTCCCAAATGGGAAAGAAATTGGGAGGAACTTTATTTAGATTAAGAATAACGCTATCTGCTACCCCTGGTCTAAATGATTCAGGGCATTGTTGATATTTGTTTGTACCTCTACTTGATATAACAGCGACTTAGGCCTTCAAAATCCAACTTAATCCAGCCTGAAGAGATAAAGTGTTTTAGTAGAAGGCTATGGGCCATTCTCATGGCTCACAGGAGTTCTAGTTTGATAGGATGAATTCCAAGAATTCTTCCCAAGACCCGTCCCCAGGAGGCCTAATCCTCAGAGCTAGTCCTCAGCAATATACTGAGATATCACTGCACTGATGGTGTTATGGTGTATGGCACAGAGCACAGGACAGAAGGGAGATTATGCAGGTGGGCCAAATCTGGGGCATGGTCTCTTAGACACACAGCACTCTCTCCAGCTGGTGGAATTAGAGAGGTGATAGATACATAGCATAAAATGCATTGCTTGCTTAATGATGGAGGGCTTGTGTGAGAAGGTATCTGGGCAGCTTGTATCAGCAAACAGTAGATCCAGCTGACTTGTCTAAGGCCATAGCATCCGGAGCACGCCTGATCTCATCGGATCCAGGGGACTGACAGCAAGGAATCAGAGGCATTAGATGTACAGCTGCAAGGACATGGATCCTGCCAGCAACCTGAGCAAGGTAGGAAGGTGATTTTCCCCTCCAGTGGCCCTGGATAAGAGCATACCCAGACTGACATCCTGATTTAGCCTTATGATTCTCTGAGTGTAGAGCCAGGTGATGGATAGTACAAGGGCTGGGATCATGCAGCTACTTCTATAGTGTGGGGCAAAGTTATATCCTCCCAGGTAAGGCATCCCCCACCATAAGCTCAGGAGAGCTTCTGGGAAGACACTATAATAAATGCCTGCTACAAGTAAAACTGCAGGCTCGGGTGTTAAAGTGCATGCTTTTTCACCTTTCAGTACATCTGCCGTGGGTGTGCATCTGTCCTAGTCCCAGTATCTTATGAGAGAGCCGATGACCAGGTCCGTTGCTGGATATCTGTTTCTGCATTTGCTTGGACAGCCTTGGTAGCCATTCCTGGTGGCTCTTCTGAACTGTGATCCCCAAGGTTTCCCTCAATAAATCATTGAGGGACCCTTCATGGAAAGACTGTAAGTGCGGTTGTTGTCTGTTAAGTTCTTGGTAAGATTCAGAAGGTATAGATTGGAGAACCTGCAGAATGCTTGTGGGTAGCTGCATCTCTGACACTCTTGAATGGCAGAGAAGGTGATATTTTGCATGGAAAATGTAATCTTTTCTAAGCTCTTGAGTTAAAAAAATGATTCCAAGAGTCAGGCAATGAGTGGAAGAAGTTTTATGAAATACTTTATCCCATATGTTTTATATATATTATAAATGCACATGAGTGATATAATCCATGTCTAAATTAGCCTAAATGGACTATTTCAATAATAGAAAATAAAAATTCAAGGTTATTGGAAAGCATTATGTTGCAGTTTAAGGCTTTGTTTTTTCTCAGTGTTCATAGAATCATGGTATATTAAAATCAATGGCATATTAGAGTCAAGTAATTTTAAATAAAACATTTTCTGTGTAGTTCTTACATTGGTTGTAAGATAGGGATATTTTTCTTGGAAAAGTGGCAGTCAACTTTTCAGCATTGTGAATGGCTGGAGAAACTGATGCTATTTTTAATTCAAATTTGCTTGGGCACCTCTTGTTAGACTTCAGGAGCTGGGTTGAGAGACTGGTGTAGGTTACAGTTGTGCTAATCCTGCCCCTTGTCCACTACACCCCATGAATTTCTCCTGCAGCCTTCACCTCAGACACCTCTGGGCTCTCAGTGAAATTTGTGGTCAGACATGAGTGGGATCAGAGGTGAAGGACTGAGAACAAGAGCTGTTGGAGTTGGTGCCCTTGCTATTTCCAGCATGGCTTTGCTTTTGCTTCTGCCTCCAGCTGGTGTTCCGCTATTGCGAACAACAACATCATCAACATCATCAACAACAACAGCAACAACACAAGAGACCCCCTGTTTTGGTAGATCTTTATAGTTACCTAGCTATGAGACCTTGATCTCAGTATTCTTTAGGATCCTGTATTTCTGCCTTTTATAATGAGAAGGCTAAACCATAGCACCTCACATGTTGCTTCCAGCACCAATATTTTGTTTTCCCAGAAGTTTCCAAGTGTCTCCTGTATTGCATTTCCTTTGTTTTCCAGTTCTTCACAAGTTGGTACATTCATTTTTAAGTGCTGTGGCTTGCTGAGCCCTGTGCTGAAAGCCCTGTGGGACAGAAGCTAACAGTGTGATTCTTACCCTCAGGGAGCTTACATTTCACCCCCAAACAAGGACAGAGATCAGGAGCAGAAATAGCCAAAGAACACCTGAGTATATAGGTAGCAGAACGAACAGTGTGGGGCATTAAGAACAGAGGGTTTTTTTTTGTTTAGCAAGGAACAAGCTGGAGGGTAAGGGGTAAATGGTCTGTGAACTTAAATAAATCAGGAGTGCTTATTGTGTTTGTCCATTGGGGTCTCCAAATTGCCTCTCATTTGTCCTCATTCTGGGCATTTAAATGGGGCTGATGTCAGGTGCAAAACACACGAGGACCTGCAGGGCAGCCCTTTATTCTCTGGGTTTTGTCCAGACACCTCTGAAGGTCAGAATAGATTGGGAAGTCTGCATGCCTTTTATTCTACCACCGTCACACAAGTCTTGTCCCTGCGACCAGCGCTGGATCATTTCCATAGCAGTGCAGGGTCCTCAAACACCTCTAGTTTTTTTCCTCTCTGAGATTGTTTAAGGGCCCAGGCTCCATCTACCTGGTTGCTCTGCCAGTGTTTAACTGGTCTTCCATGTTTCTGTTGCCAGTGCTGCCTCACCAGTCCAGTACTTGTGTTCTGTCTCATGGGCAAGGCGAGGCAGCATGAAGCACAGCCTGTGTGCTTTTGAAGGATATGGTACCAACTTTACATGCTTTACTGGGACTTTGTTAGCTTAGTCTTTATCGCATGGCATTATTGAGCTGCAAGGGCATCTGGGAGATGTAGTCTCCAGCTGGGCAGCCATGCACCCTGCCACAGCTCTCAGGGGATCCCATTACCTAGAAGAAAACAGGAAAAGGTGTCGCAGGGACAGGTCACAATCTGCTATCATTGCTATATCTGGTTTTTTTTCAGTTTGCTTTTTTTCCCCTCTAAGCAATGAGCTCCTTCCCTTAGGTCTCTTCTTCCAGCATCTGCACTTCTCACCTTGCCAATCCCAATACTTATAATAAAATTTAGTCCATGGTAAGTATTTAAAAGGTGTTTGTTACTGGAGATGATGGCACATGTCTGTAGTCCCAGCACTTGGAAGGCTGAGGCAGGAGGATCATGAGTTCAAGGCCAGTCAGTGCTGTATAATGAGACCCCGTCTCAGAAAACCAAACTAAAAAAATGTTTTCTAAATGAGCAACAAATCAGTGAACAAATGAAGAAATAGACTGTTCAAGGCACTCACAATTTGGAGCCCTTCTCTCTCTCTCTTGTGCAGCAGGCTTTGCATTTGAGCCTATTCAGCTGGACCACTGATGGGCCTGGATGGCTGCATTCGGCCCCCAGGGAGGCTGCATGGCTTCATCCACACTGCAGTCTTTGAACCCAGGACTGGAAAGATGAAGGGATATTCCATTAATCCTTGCACCATTTGGCCTTCTTATCGAGTGGCCCAGACCCATCCTTTGTTCCGGACAACAATGAAGGGTGCCTTTAAGAAATCTCCAGTGAGTACCGAGGCATTGCAGATTAGGTCAGTGGAACTGCTGCTAGGTTGAGCATGATGGATGAGCAGGAGAATGAGTTTCTGCTGCACGGTATTGTGAAATCTTTTCATTGTCACCAACGGGCCTATGAGGAACTGATGAATGAGGGAGCAAGTGTCAGAAACGCCCTTCCTTGCCCCAGTACAGTTTTAATATCTCCCTGAGCTACAGGATGAGTATTGATAAAAGTAAAGTTTAAAAATAGCCACGGAGTGATGGGTAGCCATGATTTAAGGAGAACCGCGGTGGGGTTAGAGAGGGTTCATTTTCCTGAAAGTGCATGAGAGGGAGAAAGCAGGACTGAGAGAGGGAAAGGAGAGGGAGAGGGGTGGGGGGAGAGGCAGAGAGGTGACGGAGCTGGACTGTGAGGGGAAGAGCAGGAGGCTTTTATAAGAAGCTAATGTGATGAGGATGACGAGGGCTTTGACGGATGACTTAGATCCATCTGGTCGCAGTATATGTAATAAATAGCTGTGCTCGGCTTTGACCTCTCGCACTTACCAGACACATCTTTCTCTTTTGGGATATCCAGGAGGGAGCTTCCATTAGAGCAGAGAACCCGTCATGAGCCGGAGCTGGGGTTGTTTATGGGCTTGTGCAGAGGGCAAAGAGGAGATGGTATCCGAGTTACAGGTTTATAAACTGAAAACTGTAACCTGTGCGCGCCTTGCTAGAGACAGCGCGGGTGACAGAAATGGTGTTTTCATGGCTGCTCCTGCCACCGAGGGGAGAGAGAGGGATGCAAGCGGGAGGGCGGGAGGGGGACTGTCGTCCCAAGAGGTGTTTAGGGGACACCTTGGTTTCTTGCTTATGTCAGATCTGGCCTCCCTTTGTCATACTTCCTTCTGCTTCGAGCAAATGTTAAATTAAGCTGGAATTGCATGGCTCTGTAACTAGGTGTATAATTCTTAACCGGGATGGTTTGGGAATGGGGTGTTCCACTCAATTCAATTTTCCGGTTACCTTGTTAGAAACATTATAAAATGTGTTTGCTCATATTCCTGCCTTAGAAAGTTCACAAGAGTGAATTTATCACTGTGGGCCCTGTGTTGGTTTTGGCTTATCGTTTTCCACATCAGTGACCGTTGTCTTCCCCTGAAGATGGAAAACGTGTCCTGGGCCTGGGGCATGCCCCAAAGCACTCTGGTCCAGAAGACCTGCCTCGTTTCTCTAATAAATCGGTGTTGATTTAACTTTGGGGGGATAATTAAAGTTTTATGGACTCGTATTTGGGAAATGAAGAGGAAGGAAATGGAAAGGGCCCCTGAGTAGTAAACCTGGGAGCAAGTTTGAAGACAAAATGAATCTGCTTCTGGAGTGCAGTGGTGGACCGGAGGATGTCAGCAGCTTGTCTGCTTCCTTGGGACCCAAAGGATCTTAGAGGAAACCAAGTCAGAGCGCTTCCCACCCAGGCCCCGCCCCACATGGAGGAATGATGTGAGCGGCTCTCGGGTGTAGCAAGCCAGCAGGGGCATCGTGGGGGAGAGCATTGAGTACTGTCCTAGGCTTCGCTGTCCTGGCTTATCTCCTCTTTGCGGGGCAGTGAGTGTGTGAGGAGGTGGGGTGAGATTGAGGGTGGAGTCTGGCACAGGACTGGTGTGCATTGGAGCCGTCCCTGCTGTGGGGACTTCTGTCTTCTGAGCATCTGCTCCGAGCTGTGATCCTCAGTCCAGAAACAAGCATGCATCCCTACACATTTCCTCATTTAATTTCAAGGGCTTTTTGCTAAATTCATCACCAGGTTAAGAACCCTCCTAAGCAATTATGGGAGCCTGTTGTGTGTCTACGTACACATATATGTGTACATTCACCTACGTGTGTGTTATATATATTAAGTATATACATTTGCTTATACATATGAAATAACTAATTAACTTGTGTTCAATTGCTTAAGGGTTCAATATTCAGCATCAGAGGAATTCAAGACCCTGCCTGTTTATAAGCACTTAACTTATTAGCCATCTAATTTTAAAACTTTTGGGGCTTCTTTGTACCTTTAATGTTTGCTGTACACCACCAGAAATTCTCCTTTTGGAGAAACAAGATAAGAGATGTAAGGCTATTCTTGTGGGACCATCCCACAGAACTCTGTCTGCTCCAGGTTTGGTGTATCATTGCTACATCACTCTCTTACCCTCTGCTACTCCACTGCTTACCCTCTGCTCCTGTTTCCCACATGCCCAATCCCCTCCCCCGGCCAATGCCCTCTCTCGCCCCACAGCATGCCCATGTGTTGCTTCAACTTCCCCTCAGAAGGAATCCCAGTTTTTCAGTTTTGTAATCTGAGCTGCACATGAAGAAAACTGAACTTTAGAGCTAAGCCATGCTAATGTGGAATATCTGATGGTGTCAAATTCCCTAAGGATAGTCATGTTTAGAAGAGGACATGTTTTAATCCAAGTCAACCGACAGCTCCTGAATCTGGGCAATACGGCAAAGCAAGAATTTTAAACAGTAGTGTTTATGGGGGAAAAGAAAGAACTAGTTGCAGAAAAGAAAGCAGCTCAAAAGACAAAGGATGATAAATGTGAATATTGTGCTGCGTGGCAAAACCACTTGGGAAGATTTGAAGGCGGAAACCGACCTCAGGCACCAGGGACAGAAAAGGGAGAGAAGATTATGTGGGGAATTGCATAATACTTTGAGCCAGAGGTTTCTATGCTGGGGGAAGGTGGTTTTAATTAAACTGATAGGGACACATCTAGTCACCAAGCCGAAAAGGCCCTTCCTCCTTGTGTGGACAGAGTGGTCAAACTTTTTGGTAGCTTTTATGTGACATTGTTGTATGAAGGGGGAACCTGGTGGAAAAAAAACACCAGAGCCAAGAAGAAGAAAGAAAATTGTGGATCTCAAAAGTTACCCCCCTCCCATAACATCTTGTCTATTATTTGCTTCAAAGAGAAAAAAAAAGGGGGAAGAAAAATATTTTCAATGGTCTTGCCAGCCCTACAATTAAAAAGCCTTGATGTTTTAATACATTTCCTTCTGGTATTCTTCTACTTTTTAATGTAGAGTATTTTATTTTATATATTCTTTTTTTGTGGTACCAGGAATCGAACTCCTGACCTCAGGCTTGCCAGGCAAGCACTTAAGCCACTGAGCTACATCCCCAGCACATTATAGAGTATTTTATAGCCCATGTTTTTACTTGATTTCATAGCTGATGCATTTTGTATATAACTATATATTCCTAATGAAAAGCACTTTAATGACTACCAAATATTCTCATAGAAAGGATTTTTTGTTTCCTTGTTTTACTGTTATTCAATTCATAGCACATGTGTTCTCCATGTGGATTTTGTCAATTTGGTTTAAAAACTGGGAATGGATACGATGGGTCAGAGTGTAGACATGATGGTGGGTCCCTGACACCCTGGCCACATTGCTTTGGCAGGAGGTCATTGTAAGTTCGTACCCTGACAGACTTGAGCTTGAGCATAGACTTTGAAAGACAAATGAGCCCCTGGTTCTCAGTGGAGGGGTGCAGGGAGTCCTCACTGGAAATGAAAGAGAAGAGAGAAGGATAAGAAGGTGAGGACCTAGGCCAGTTCGTAACCTCCCCTCTGGCAGGCACTAACCTTAACACTATTGGTCTCCTATAGAGAGAGGTGCGTGACTTTGCTAGAGCTACTGTAATAAAGTACCACGAGTGTCTCAAACAACAGAACTATACTGTCTCTCACTATTGGAATCCAGAAGTCCAAGGTCAAGATGCCAGTAGGTCTGGTTCCTTCTGAAGGTTGTGAGGGAGACTGCTGCAAGCCTTACCCCTCATTTCTGGTACTTAATGGTCACCTTTGCTGTTTCTGGCTTATGGAAGCGTTAGCTCCATATCTGTCTTTATCTTCATATGGCATCTCCCTGTGTGTGTCTATGTCCAGATCCCCACAGCCGTTTTTTTTTGTAGTGCTGGGAATTGGAAGCAGAGCCTTTGCACAGAGCTACGTCCCTATCCCTTTTTATTTTTACTTTGAGACTAAGTCACTGTGTTATCCAGACTGGGCTCAAACTTGCTGATTGTCCTGCCTCGGCCTCCCTGAGTGCTGGGATTACAGGCCAAATTCCTTTCTTTTTATCAGGATACTAGTAATACTGAATTATAAACCCACTAAACCCCAATGTGATCTCATCTGAACTCATTACATTGCAGTGAGAAGATAATAGGGGTTGGCATTCCAGGTAATAAATTTTTGAGGATAACAATTCGCTTTATAACCAAAGGGATGTGTGAGGCTCTAGGAGTAAGCTACTGGGTGTTGGCCCAATGAGCAAGCCACTTCTCTTCTCTAGGCCTGGGTTTCTACCTCTCTAAAATGAAGCCAGTGGTTCTCAAGGTGGGGCCCTAGGCCAGCAGTGTCAGTGTCATCCAGGAACTTTGGAGGTGTAGATTCTGAGGCCCCACCTTAGACTCCTTGAATCAGAAGCCAGTGGGTCAGCAGTTCTGTTTCATCAAGTCTTCAAAGTGGTTCTGGTACACAGGGAAATTTGAGGCCCACTGGACTAGATTACCTTTAGGATGAGAATTCTGAAATAATCGACATCTCAAACATGCTGGAGGTTCTGCCCTTGCGCATGGCCTGTGTTAGGAAATGTGGGTCCAGCAAATGTCTGCAGCCAGGTTTTTAAACTCACCTAATCATCTAGATGTTGCTCTGATGAATGACTCCAACATTTCCACAAGGCTCTGCTGTTCTTCCAGTTTCCATCCTGTACCTCCAGAAAAGTAAATTCACTCAAAGCCATGTTTATTGATCAAAGAACTGTTACCATGCCCTGGCCCAAAGTTTTGGACCCTTCTGCTTGTGTCACAATGCAGCTTTTGTTTTTGCTAAGCTTCAGCTTGCCCCATGTTTATTCTCATTTCTTAAGGGACAGTCAAGGCCAGCAAGATGGCTTGGCTCAGGGACCTAGAAGTAGAAACATCCTGTTATTGATATATGGATTGCACAGAAAGGCCTAATGGAGACTGCTGTGGGGTTCAGGGAAGGCCAATTAGAGGATTAATTCATTAGAGTCCAGCTACATGCTGTTATGTCTATTTATTTATTTAGGCTAATGTATTTTGCTTATCTTCTTATAACCATAAGTATCTGTCAATAGTTGATAATGTACTTGAATTTCCTTCTGTATATTAAACTTTTACATATTGCAGATTTTATGACAGGAACCAAAGTTTACTTTTTACTTTGATGTCTTGATAACTTAGGGTCTTGTTTATACTAGGAAAGTAATGCAGCAGTCTCTGTCACAAACAGGCCAATCATCTACATCGGACATGACCTAATATTCTTGTCCAAGCCGTTCTACCTGTATGAATGTGTTGGTAACCATATGCCAGAACAAATCTATGTGCAGAATACTGTAACGCCTATCACATTTCCACACCATCCATTGCAAGATCTTTCCTTCGGTCCTTGGTAAACCACCTTATTTATCTCTTATTCTTAACTTACTGTATTTTGTCCTTTTCATATGACAGCTAGGGGTCCTTGTTGTCATGTTACCCATGTGGTTCATCCAAAAGAAAGGCTATTTTAGTGGGAAGATCATAGGTCTGGGTGCCAGCGGCTTTGGGTTCCAACCCCAGCTTGTTGACTCTCAAGGTGAATCCAGGAAGGATTCATCCACATCTTTTCCCTGACTTTCACTCTTGATTGCCAAGTGGAATGAGACCTGTTATACCTGCTTTTAAGTGAGGATAATAGGGATAAAAAATGAGATAGCAGGTGTGACAGTGCTTGGAAAAATGTAAAGTGGAGCGCAGATACCAGGGAGTCTATGCATATCAATGCACATTTAAAATATTTGTCCAGTTCAGATTAAAGACAACTTTATTATTACCATTGAATCTGCTTACAGAGCAAATATGCTAATATGTTAATCCTTCTTGCTTTGGGGTGCTGCATTTCATTTTCTGGGGATGCAGACCTGGTAATGATCACCACTGATATTTCCACATTTAATAATGTTATTTTTATGATCCTGCAGGAGATAATTAGGATTGGGTTTGTTTTTCTCATTTTTGTATTGTGAAATTTCAAGCTAAGTAGTGACATGGTGGAGAGGAGCAAAATAGCACAGAAAAGGAACGTGTTACAAATAAACTGAACCCAGAACCATATTTACCATGGATTAAAATTAATGTAGCCCTGTGTTCATTATTTATATCTATTCTGTGGAAAATACACTACTGCGCTCTCAAAAATTGGATGTTACAAAATGTTCTGTTTCTCCCTTTGGAAAGCATCCAATTAACATACCATCCAGAGGGGGACCGATTGGGGGGTTAGGGTAGATAGGAATCCTTTACTTTGATTTATTTATGTCAAAATCTTCATCTAATTCCTAACACTTAATAAAAGCAGACGTTGTCTGAATTGAGCTAATTAACTTCTTCCTATCAGTGTGAGAGTGAATTTCATGCCAGCTTCTGCTGGCATAGCCTTATGTTTTGTTTCCTTTAAAAATCTATCCTTAGACAAGTAGGTCTGGGTTTAAATAAAACTTCTCTTCATACATAAAATGATCCAAATAACGGAAGTAGGAGTGCACGTCTGTGACCATAAATCAGGTCTTTGTGAAAGCTGTTACCTCTCTGCATGTATAGAGCACAAGTGGATAAAATCTCATCACAGAGGCTCTCTAGAATCTTAGCTAAGGGCACCCTGTGAGGGGTCAGAATACCTGGGTTTAAATCCTGCTTTTCACTGTCTGGTCACTGCCTAAGCTTCAGTTTCCTTATCTGTACAAATAGGCAAAAGTGGTCAGTAACTGTCAGGGTTACTTCCCAGAGGTGAGAAGTTGTGTGTAAACAACCTGGCACAGTGCCCGGTACCTAACAAGCTCTCAGATGGTAACTGTTGCTTTTGTTTGTATTACTGCTACTAGCATCGTAATAATTAGTAATTTCATTGAGTAATAGACATTACTTGTTGCATAAATTAGATAGGGCAGGGTTCCAGAGAACAAGGTAAGTGAAGGGTTTGGACCCAGCCATTTTGAAATCAATTATAAATCATGACCATGCATTTTTAGAAATATATCTTGTGTCTGTAGAAAATGACTCATTTAGAACTAATGTTTGGGACTTCTAAGCTGTGTAATTGAAGTATACTTGAATGAATGCCAGGCTGAGCAAATGAGAGGGCTGCTTATTTATCCACATCAACACTAGTGAAGTGGAGGGTGAACGTGAACCAGATACCTACCTGTTGGGCTCCAAGTTGCTGTCATGCACTGCTCAGATCAGATCTCTCGCTCCCCTTTTCTGAACAGCTTACAGATCAATGTATCGTGACTTCTCTCAAAATAGTGACAGAGTATGTTCCTAGGTCATTGCAAACAGCAGGGTTGGGGTTAGAGCTCCCCAATCTAAAATCCAAACTCTTAGCTTTCTCCACAATGAGGGTTTGTGGCTATTGTTCCCAGGCCCTGGTGACAAGCTCTCTATCATCTTGGCACAGAGCACTACGTTTTTACTAATGTGGGGTGAAGCACACTGAAGCCAAAATCTCAATCAGTCATGACGCATCTTTTCCTGCCTTTGCTACACCTGCCCCTTACCACCTGTACTGGATTTATCTAGTCCAGCATGGCATTGCTTCCTGCCTTGTCTTGACCTAAGCAATACAATCTGGAAGATCCC